>NC_064926.1:94904769-95077269 GCF_023897955.1 Schistocerca gregaria | reverse complement strand
TGTAAAACATAAAACTACATAGCATGAAAGCCATGTGAAATGTATATAATACCCACATCCATGACAAATTGTTTACAAGACTTAGACACTAATTTTGTCCACTCGGAGGCTAGCAGAGCGTGCGGGCTACCAGAGGCTGCTGGAAGGGGTTGGAAGCAGCGGGTGTGAGGTGCGGCCAGCCGGCGACTGCAAATTGGATAATGACCCCTGCAGCGACCTCAACTGCTTCTGATCACGCTGCCTACTCATCTGGCCAGTGAAGCCCCTGGAGCCTGCCTCTTTCCACCATGGAGAAGTAGCCGAGGGCCGTAGCATGCCGTTGGCCGTTCTTATTCTCGAGTGTTGCCTTTCCCCATCCGTGAAGCTATTGTTCCAGGGGTTGACGTCACCTAGAAATACGTTCATTTTCTACAGACCTGAATAAGTAGGTCATTTTCAACACAACACCGAGCAAATCAGGGCACCTGCGGTGAATGCATCTCTTTGTGTACCGATAGCAACAGGTTGGAACAGGTCTGGATAACCAGTATCGCTAGCTAAAGGGGAGGAGAGGGAGGGAGGAGGAAAGGTAGGAGGGGAGGTAAGTCTAATTCTAAGTTGTTTAGTCCGTATTCACACATCGAGATGAACACTGCTCTGGTGGAATGTTTCTTTTTGATAGTTCTGTGCCGCGCGTGATTAGCCGAGCGGTGTTAGGAGCTGCAGTCATGGACTGTGCGGCTGATCCCGGTGGAGGTTCGAGTCCTCCCTGGGGCATGGGTGTGCGTTTGTTTGCCCTTAGGATAATTTAGGTTAAGTAGTATGTTAGCTTATAGACTGATGACCTTAGCAGTTAAGACCCATAAGATTTCACACACATTTGAACATTTATTGATAGTTGTATGATTTTATTACAGTATTCCATCTTTCTGTAGGCAAATGACCGGGACACACTCGTAGCGTAACATAGTCGTTGATAATGGATTCTTTTTTTAAATAGTTGCTCTGTTATGAGAGTATTATGCCTCTGTCCTCCTGAGCCACACTGGTGTTACTCACAAGAATAACACATCTACGCATTCCCGGAATGTTCGCTCAATGTTGATTATTGTGTCATTCATAGGTCCTAGAAGTATTACGGAGTTGGCAATCTGTCGTATGGAACGTGATACCTGATTGTATGTTTAAGGACTGCTGGGTGGTGGTAAGTGCCTGTTTTGCAGTATATTCAATACAGGATTCAATGTTCTCGGTTCAATACCCACTGAAGCAACCAAAAATTCATACCACGAGAATGAGTTTACACTTATTTAGCTGGAGATTTCATTGTTTTTGAACATTGCATCTGTGCCATCAAAGTATTCGTTTTAAAAGCTGTAAAAGATGTGAGGTGAGGTCTGTCGGTACATCGTTCGTCGTAGCAAGCATAAGAATGCACGATAATATCACTGCATGCAGAAAATGAATGTGTTCATTCAGTCACTTTTTTAAATAAATGAACTGACATTACAGCAGCCGACCTGTTAAGAACGGCAACAATTTTGGCGGAGATGCAGTGTATTACTACGTGGGGAGCAAGGGAGCTGCGTAAAATTCCTCCACTATCTATTCCTCCAGATCTGTACTCTTTGAACACTGTCATCCCTAAATGATTGTGTGTTCATATTATGTCCAGATACGTTTGAAATTCTCTAACGCTATAGATACAGCAATAAGGAATAGTGCAGTAGGCAACTCCGTTGAAGAGGAATGGACGTCTCTAAAAAGGGCCATCACAGAAGTTGGGAAGGAAAACATAGGTACAAAGAAGGTAGCTGCGAAGAAACAATGGGAAACAGAGGAAATACTTAAGCTGATTGATGAAAGGAGGAAGTACAAACATGTTCCGGGAAAATCAGGAATACAGAAATACAAGTTGCTGAGGAATGAAATAAATACGAAGTGCAGGGAAGCTAAGACGAAATGGCTGCAGGGAAAGTGTGAAGACATCGAAACAGATATGAATCTCGGAAGGAAAGACTCAGCATACAGGAAAGTCAAAACAACCTTTGGTGACATTAAAAGAAACGGTGGTAACATTAAGAGTGCAACGGGAATTCCACTGCTAAATGCAGAGCAGAGAGCAGATAGGTGGAAAGAATGCATTGAAAGCCTCTATGAGGGTGAAGATTTGTCTGATGTGATAGAAGAAGACACAGGAGTCGATTTAGAAGAGATAGGGGATCCAGTATTAGAATCGGAATTTAAAAGAGCTTTGGAGGACTTACGGTCAAATAAGGCAGAAGGGATAGATAACATTCCATCAGAATTTCTAAAATTATTAGGGGAAGTGGCAACAAAACGACTCTTCACGTTGGTGTGTAGAATATATGAGTCTGGCGACATACCATCTGACTTTGTGAAAAGCATCATCCACACAATTCCGAAGACGGTAAGAGCTGACAAGTGCGAGAATTATCGCACAATCAGCTTAACAGCTCATGCATCGAAGCTGTTGACAAGAATAATATACAGAAGAATGGAAAAGAAAATTGAGAATGCTCTAGGTGACGATCAGTTTGGCTTTAGGAAAAGTAAAGGCACGAGAGAGGCCATTCTGACGTTACGGCTAATAATGGAAGCAAGGCTAAAGAAAAATCAAGGCACGTTCATAGGATTTGTTGACCTGTAAAAAGCGTTCGACAATATAAAATGGTGCAAGCTCTTCAAGATTCTGAAAAAAGTTGGGGTAAGCTATAGGGAGAGACGGGTCATATACAATATGTACAACAACCAAGAGGGAATAATAAGAGTGGACGATCAAGAACGAAGTGCTCGTATTAAGAAGGGAGTAAGACAAGGCTGTAGCCTTTCGCCCCTACTCTTCAATTTGTACATCGAGGAAGCAATGATGGAAACAAAAGAAAGGTTCAAGAGTGGAATTAAAATACATGGTGAAAGGATATCAATGATACGATTCGCTGATGACATTGCTATCCTGAGTGAAAGTGAAGAAGAATTAAATGATCTGCTGAACGGAATGAACAGTCTAATGAGTACACAGTATGGTTTGAGAGTAAATCGGAGAAAGACGAAGGTAATGAGAAGTAGTAAAAATGAGAATAGCGAGAAACTTAACATCAGGATTGATGGTCACGAAGTCAATGAAGTTAAGGAATTCTGCTACCTAGGCAGTAAAATAACCAATGACGGACGGAGCAAGGAGGACATCAAAAGCAGACTCGCTATGGCAAAAAAGGCATTTCTAGCCAAGAGAAGTCTACAAATATCAAATACCGGCCTTAATTTAAGGAAGAAATTTCTGAGGATGTACGTCTGGAGTACAGCGCTCTATGGTAGTGAAACATGGAGTGTGGGAAAACCGGAACAGAAGAGAATCGAAGCATTTGATATGTGGTGCCATAGACGAATGTTGAAAATTAGGTGGACTGATCAGGTAAGGAATGAGGTTCTACGCAAAATCGGAGAGGAAAGGAATATGTGGAAAACACTGATAAGGAGAAGGGACAGGATGATAGGACATCTGCTAAGACATGAGGGAAAGACTTCCATGGTACTAGAGGGAGCTGTAGAGGGCAAAAACTGTAGAGGAAGGCAGAGATTGGAATACGTCAAGCAAATAATTGAGGACGTAGGTTGCAAGTGCTACTCTGAGATGAAGAGTTTAGCACAGGAAAGGAATTCGTGGCGGGCCGCATCAAACCAGTCAGTAGACTGATGACCAATAAAAATTATGTCCAGAGCAAGTTTCAGCCACCCACAAATGTACCTTGAGCATTTTACGTAAGTGGATGTTCCTAAACAACAAAGACGACATCCTGTGAGGCGAGCAGTATGTCTTGTCCTTCCACTGTATTACGAGAACACACACACACACACACAAACAACTTTTACTGTTCGTCTGAAACCTTTACCACATAGCCTTTGGACAGTTTATATGAAAAAGCAGAATAAACGGGAACGATGACGATAAAAAGGCTGTAAATTAGACTAAATACTTTGCAATTACAATTGCGAACAATTTAAATTGGAAAGAACACGTAGAAAATGTTGTGGGGAAGGCGAACTAAACCGTTTTACCAGCAAAACGCTTAGAAAATGTAACAGATCTACTAAAGAGACTGCCTACACTACGCTTGTCCGTCCTCTTGTGAGGTATTGCTGCCCCCTCTAAGATCCTTACCGGATAGGAGTAATGGAGTACATTCAGAAGGTTCAACGAACAGCAGCACGTTTTGTATTATCGCGAAATAGGAGAGAGAGTGTCACGGACATGATACAGGATTTGGGATGGAGACCACTAAACCAAGGACGTCTTTTGTTGCAGCGGGAACTTCTCACGAAATTTCAGTCACCAACTTTCTTCTCCGATTGCGAAAATATTTTGTTGATGCCAACCTGCATGGACAGAAACGATCATAATAAAATAAGGAAAATCTGAGCTCACGCGGGAATATATAGGTTTTTTTCCACAAGCTGTTCGAGTATGGAATGAAACATCCCCTTAGAAAAATTTATGAATTACTGTGCTGATAAATCCCTTACGTTATTTGATTTTCAAACGCCTGAGCAGATCTGAACGTATTCGGACATTTCGTTCTTTACTTATTCTGATCAACACTAAACTGACACACAATATTTTTAGTGAAACGCAGTTTGACTTTCTATAATCCCTACAAAAGAAAGGCCCTGACTAACAATAACCTATACCTTTCATGAATCACTTACCTCACAAAAATCTTCGTTACTCGAACTACTGCAATACAGCGAGCGCCAATACTGCCAGCTAAATAAAAGATTCTAACTACTGCAGGCACTAACTACTGATAGGCATAGTTAGCAAATGAAAGATTGTGATAGAGAACAAACAATGTATTTACCTGAATAATGTTCAAAAGACATCATATAAGTTCATGATATCCAGTATTAAAAATTTACTCTTTCTGATAGATACACTTCCAGATCGTCCGCTCTCAAAATTCTGCCATCTCTCTCCCCATATTCACCACTGTTGGTGGCTCTGCGCAACGCAACGCGCTGTTTACATCCAACTGCCCAACACTACAATAGCGAATATTTCAACAGTGCCAACCAGCCACAAACTGCACACAGCACAGTCAGTGATTTTCATGCAGAGCGCTACGTGACGTTACCAACATAAAAACCTAAACAGCCTGTGTGGTTGGCAGGAGAGCCAACACCGTATTACTAGAGGAGACCGAAAGGCACGCGTTTTAGCTCACGCAGGCTGGCGTGAGGTCTGGAACAGGACAGGGAAATTAGAATTTAGAAAAACGGACGTAGCTGGTGGAATACTCAACTTTAATCCATTAATTACGAACGTCGCTCTTGACGGTACATGATTCACAATATCAATAATAACTGAATATGGCGCCTTGCTAGGTCGTAGCAAATAACGTAGCTGAAGGCTATGCTAACTATCGTCTCCGCAAATGAGAGCGTAGAAGTCAGTGAAACATCGCTAGCAAAGTCGGCTGTACAACTGGGGCGAGTGCTAGGAAGTCTCTCTACTCCTGCCGTGTGGCGGCGCTCGGTGTGCAATCACTGATGGTGGCGACACGCGGGTCCGACGTATACTAACGGACCGCGGTCGATTTGTAGGCTACTACCTAGCAAGTGTGGTGTCTGGCGGTGACACCACACAGCCTACTTACAGGAATGATGGAGAATTATTGTAAAGGTGATTCGGTGAACCCTCTGCCAGGCACTTATATTTAATTTGCGAAGTATCCACATAGATGTAGATATTGCCAGTACTCGCAAATTCAGTCATCAAAACCTTGAGATTACTTCTTGAAATTTGGCAAGAAGCGAAGTTCCACAGTACAACCATGGAAAGAAACGAAAATTGTTTATTTGTTGTTATATTACACGAAAAAATACTTCACTTGTCACTTAACTAGAAACTTGAAATTCACAGATTCTAGAAAGTCTTGAACTAGTGGGCAGTATCGTGTGCAGCTCGTGGTCTCGCGGTCGCGTTCTCGCTTCCCGAGCACGGGGTCTCAGGATCGATTCCCGGCGCGGTTAGAGATTTTCACCTGCCTCGAGCTCAGTGGGTGTTTGTGTAGTCCTCGTCATTCCATCATCATTTATGAAAATGGTGAGTTTGGACTGGGCAAAGGTTGGGAATTTGTGCGGGCGCTGATAACCGCGCAGTTGAGCTTCCCACAAACCAATCATCATCATCATCATCATCTTGCCAGTATCAATCTCAGTAATGTGCTTAATTTCAATTTTGAAATAGACAGCATAGATTTCCTCTTCTTCCCTTCTTCTTCTTCTTCTTCATGTGAAGGATGATGCACGTGCTGTTCGACAGTTACACCGTGACGCTTGTTGTTGTGCAGGACATTAAGGACTTCTTGGATGGGGCTAAGCACGGAGTGATCTACTTCAGCCTGGGGTCGAACGTCAGGAGTGCGACGCTGCCTGAGCACAAGAAGCAGGCGTTCATCGACGCTTTTCGCGAGCTGCCTCAGCGAGTCATATGGAAGTTCGAGGAGGACACTCTTACCAACCTGCCTCCCAATGTCCTCGTACGGAAGTGGCTGCCGCAGCAAGACATCCTCGGTAAGACACACTCACATGTTAATTACCTGTAGTGCTACAGCCAGTGCCCTTCTGTTCCCTGAAGTAGGCCTCTAGTGGCTTTGGAACACAGGCTCACATTTAAGAAAAATGAGGTGTGGCGACTATTTAGTTGTTATATAAACCACTTCACCACACATAGCTCTCCTCACGTCTCTACTGACGTTGACGTGCACGATACGAGGTGCATTCAAGTTCTACGGCCTCCGATTTTTTTCTCCGGACTGGAAAGAGATAGAAACATGCGCATTGTTTAAAATGAGGCCGTGTTCATTGTCAGTGCGTCCCAGAGATGGAACTGTTTTAAATACTTAAAATGGCGACGTTTTCCTTACTTGAACAACGTGCAATCATTCGTTTTCTGAATTTGCGTGGTGTGAAACCAATTGAAATTCATCGACATTTGAAAGAGACATGTGGTGATGGTGTTATGGATGTGCCGAAAGTGCGTTCGTGGGTGCGACAGTTTAATGAAGGCAGAACAGCGTGTGACAACAATCTGCAACAACCTCGGGCTCGCACAAGCCGGTCTGACGACATGATCGAGAAAGTGGAGAGAATTGTTTTGGGGAATCGCCGAATGACTGTTGAACAGATCGCCTCCAGAGTTGGCATTTCTGTGGGTTCTGTGCACACAATCTTGAATGATGACCTGAAAATGCGAAAAGTGTCATCCAGGTGGGTGCCACGAATGCTGACAGACGACCACATGGCTGCCCGTGTGGCATGTTGCCAAGCAATGTTAACGCGCAACGACAGCATGAATGGGACTTTCTTTTCGTCGGTTGTGACAATGGATGAGACGTGGATGCCATTTTTCAATCCAGAAACAAAGCGCCAGTCAGCTCAATGGAAGCACACAGGTTCACCGCCACCAAAAAAATTTCGGGTGACTGCCAGTGCTGAAACAACGATGGTGTCCATGTTCTGGGACAGCGAGTCCGTAATCCTTACCCATTGCGTTCCAAAGGGCACTACGGTAACAGGTGCATCCTACGAAAATGTTTTGAAGAACAAATTCCTTCCTGCACTGCAACAGAAACGTCCGGGAAGGGCTGCGCGTGTGCTGTTTCACCAAGACAACGCACTCGCACATCGAGCTAACGTTACGCAACAGTTTCTTCGTGGTAACAACTTTGAAGTGGTTCCTGATGCTCCCTACTCACCTGACCTGACTCCTAGTGACTTTTGGCTTTTTCCAACAATGAAAGACACTTTCTGTGGCCGCACATTCACCAGCCGTGCTGCTATTGCCTCAGCGATTTTCCAGTGGTCAAAACAGACTCCTAAAGAACCCTTCGCCGCTGCCATGGAATCATGGCGTCAGCGTTGTGAAAAATGTGTACATCTGCAGGGCGATTACTTCGAGAAGTAACGCCAGTTTCATCGATTTCGGGTGAGTGGTAATTAGAAAAAAAATCGGAGGCCTTAGAACTTGAATGCACCTCGTACAGTAAGCGGCAACTGTTTTGAATACAAGTGAAAAGATACTGTTGTAACGGTTCCATGTCCTGCAGGTAACAAAACATTGTGAATCTTCAGTGACAACAGAATACATTTGAAATTAATATTAACGGTCAGAAAAGTTTATATCAACAATGCAAAGGATGCAAGATGAATTCAAATGAAGATAAGTCATAAAATGGTTGAAATTTACGTTCCTGTTTCACAGGTATCAGTGCGCAGAAACCGTGACGGTATTCTAGGGAAGCAACTGTGACAGATTTTCTATGAAATACAGGAGGTCCACACATAACAGTCTAAAGACTGCAGAAACAAGCAGGTGTTTTGCTGGAATTTTTTGGACAATAGTGAACAAGATGAGAATATGCAAAATAATTATGAATTGGTGAAGTGATAATCTTCTGAAAAAAGAATATCTAGCACAGTGACTGAATTTAGTGTTACGAGTACGTCAGAGGTTTCATTGAGATCGAAAGTGCCAGTTAAAGTTTTTTTTTTTTGCTTTCTTTCGCAGCGAAGCGTGTATGCCTTCTAATGTTTTGTTGCAGCTCTTACTATATGCATTGGTTATCTGAGAAAACCAAGCTACCCACACATGTAAAAATCTCAGGAGCGGAAACATCAGGTGATTAGGGCAGCCAGGAGATTTTACTGAATGAAATCGTGCTAGACACCCATATTCAATGTATGTTCTCATGCCACCTAGCTGAGAATTTCCATATAATCGATGATCTTCTGTGAACTAGCCCACAAATCAATTAAACAGATTCCTCCTTCTGTTGGCCAGAGTGAGTCTCACCATTTGAGTGCACTGTAGTAAAAGAATCATTCTGAAGCTCCAGCATCAGAGTTACCATACTTGAAAACTGCTGGTAAATATAACTTTAATTGCAGGAAAGTCGAATGCACTCATGGTCCTATTGACGGAATCATTATAATTTAATTATGTCATGGCATTTTCTGTAAGTACTTCACCGTATGACTCACCCCCTCCCCCCCCCCACCAGTTGCTGTTTACGATTTTAGAATAATTTGTTACGTTTTTGTCTAATTCCCCACCCCACCCCACCCCACCCCACCCCACCCCCACTGTCACTATTCCAAAAACTCATTTTTGAAGATCTTAATTCAAACACGCATACGTGTGAGACTTCAAATGTTAAACAATTTCCACAGTGTTGTACTTTAAACAGAAACACCAATATCCCATGTTAAACAATGGGCACAGTGTGCAATAAATACTCTGATATCACATGTTGAGAAATTAGAAAATTGAAAAAAAAAATGCTCTTGCTATGTACCAAGTGTACATTTCACTTTAAGGAACTTACCCCTGTATTATAAGTGTGTTAAAAACAATGATGCCACTGTCAGACGGCCTGAGAGGAGTCTGACGCTACATGATTGTTGTAGACTTGTTAATAATGGTGGAAAATACAGCTCTGTATACACACTTCAGTCCGGAACCGCGCTGCTACTACGGTCGCAGGTTCGAATCCTGCCTCTGACATGCATGTGTGTGATGTCCTTAGGTTAGTTAGGTTTAAGTAGTTCTACGTTCTACGGGATTGATTACCTCAGAAGTTAAGTCCCATAGTGCTCAGAGTCATTTGAACAATTTTTATTTATTTATTTATTTATTTTTTGCACACACACACGCAAACACACACGCACACACACACGCACACACACACACGCACACACACACACGCACACACACACACACACACACACACACACACACACACACTAAATTTACAATACAAACGATTACCTGCAACCGACCAGTGCTGCTAACGACCACCAAGCATAAAAAAGATTTCATAGTGGGTTAAAATAAAGATATCACTAACAACACGCCTTAGAGCAGACTCAGGCAGTATAATATTATAGTTTACTTGTAAATAACAGTGAGAAAATCCGTGTAGGAGTGTTTCAACAGATATGTATTTTGTGTTAAAAAGAGACACACTAAATTATATTGTAAACAGTTTACCCCATTGTTAACACCATCACTAGGACTGGAAAGTAATGGTGGAGGTATGTGCTTTATTTAAAACAAACAAAAATCTTCCTTTCCTATGCATGGAGTTGGTGGAGCCTAGTGAAACTCTTTCGTTATAGGCGATTCTCGGTGAGTTTGTTTATGGGCAAAGGCAGTTCCCAATTGGGAGAGGAAAAAACCAATTGTACGCAACCTTTGTAAGTAGTGATATGCTTACAGCTCCAGTTGCGTGGACACCACAGCGTGCGGCCCTCACGTGGTGTCAAGATGTGGGTAGCATCTTGTTGCATCTGCGACTACCCCAAATGATTGTGAATATGCGAAACTAATTCCCGTGCTACTGGACGAAAGACAAAACTTCGCTATCACTCCGTCGCATGTACCGGAGAAAAGCGACTGCTTCTCTTCGGATCCGAAATGTAAGTCTCTAATTTCTGGAGCTATCAGAGGACTCGCCACTCCGCGCCAGGGCCCATCCAATAGTAATAACTTTCTTATGAACTGCCCAACCACCGTCACTGCCGCTCTCTGTCTGGACGCCCAGTGTCTGTCCAAGTCAGCGTTGCTTTTGAGAGTCACCTTTGTCTGAGGCACTGGCCCGACCGCAACACCGCCGCCATTTTCAGAATTCGCTGAAGGCGCCTCTGTCACCCGGCGGCCGCGCCGCCATTGTCTGGTACGGGCGTCCGCTGTAGGTTAAGAACAAAGGAACGCTTCAACACAGAATACCAACTTGGGCAGCCCTCTCTGTGGGTGTTATAAGATGCTCAGCCTCGACTTGCAGTGGTTTCTAACAGAGAACTCTGCATGGAAAAGTTATATGTGATTTTTACTGCAATACCGCTTATGCATATTGTGCGTTTAATAGACCTGTGATAGCCACAACTGTGCACGTCGAACCCTTAACTTCATCTCCGCACTTAAGTGGTTGAAATGGGAACCCTAGATTCAGTAATAAAAATGCAAATGGGCGAATAATGTGGGCCTTGCACTTGCAGTGCATACCTAATATAGGATGCAACATTCCCTTCATTGCTACCACAATTTCATGTGGTTATGTGCAAAGCTTGTGAGTCGAGGAGGTGTGCACAGAGCAAAAGAAATTCTACAAAAATGGGTATGTGCAAAGGACTATCCAAAGAATACTTCCTGGCCCTGAACAGCAGAAAAAAATTGTTCAGATTGCTCTATGGGACTTAACATCCGAGGTCATCAGTCCCCTGTACTTAGAACTACTTAAAACTTAAACGTAACTAACCAAAGGACATCAGACACATCCACGACCGAGGCAGGATTCGAACCTGCGACCGTAGCAGCAGCGCGGTACCGGACTGAAGCGCCTAGAGCCGCTCGTCCACAGCGGCCGGCTGAACAACAGAGCAAGATAAAAATAAATGAGGTACCAACCCGCATATCGTGACAACGTAAACACATCCTAAATAATAGACATCAAATAAAAACTTAACTAAACACTAAAGGTACTACACATAAACATGTCTCAGTTGCAAATGAGTATCATCGTGGGAGTAGGGACAGTGATGTCTCTTGTCACTCTAGATACTGTAGTACTATTGTAAGTACACAAATTGAATTGTGAAACTAGTGAACAGAGGAAAAAAGATATGTGAACTACTATACAAACATTTGCGTTCAGAAGTATGTGAGAACAATTATTATAAGTACACTCCTGGAAACTGAAATAAGAACACCGTGAATTCATTGTCCCAGGAAGGGGAAACTTTATTGACACATTCCTGGGGTCAGATACATCACATGATCACACTGACAGAACCACAGGCACATAGACACAGGCAACAGAGCATGCACAATGTCGGCACTAATACAGTGTATATCCACCTTTCGCAGCAATGCAGGCTGCTATTCTCCCATGGAGACGATCGTAGAAATGCTGGATGTAGTCCTGTGGAACGGCTTGCCATGCCATTTCCACCTGGCGCCTCAGTTGGACCAGCGTTCGTGCTGGACGTGCAGACCGCGTGAGACGACGCTTCATCCAGTCCCAAACATGCTCAATAGGGGACAGATCCGGAGATCTTGCTGGCCAGGGTAGTTGACTTACACCTTCTAGAGCACGTTGGGTGGCACGGGATACATGCGGACGTGCATTGTCCTGTTGGAACAGCAAGTTCCCTTGCCGGTCTAGGAATGGTAGAACGATGGGTTCGATGACGGTTTGGATGTACCGTGCACTATTCAGTGTCCCCTCGACGATCACCAGAGGTGTACGGCCAGTGTAGGAGATCGCTCCCCACACCATGATGCCGGGTGTTGGCCCTGTGTGCCTCAGTCGTATGCAGTCCTGATTGTGGCGCTCACCTGCGCGGCGCCAAACACGCATACGACCATAATTGGCACCAAGGCAGAAGCGACTCTCATCGCTGAAGACGACACGTCTCCATTCGTCCCTCCATTCACGCCTGTCGCGACACCACTGGAGGCGGGCTGCATTATGTTGGGGCGTGAGCGGAAGACGGCCTAACGGTGTGCGGGACCGTAGCCCAGCTTCATGGAGACGGTTGCGCATGGTCCTCGCCGATACCCCAGGAGCAACAGTGTCCCTAATTTGCTGGGAAGTGGCGGTGCGGTCCCCTACGGCACTGCGTAGGATCCTACGCTCTTGGCGTGCATCCGTGCGTCGCTGCGGTCCGGTCCCAGGTCAACGGGCACGTGCACCTTCCGCCGACCACTGGCGACAACATCGATGTACTGTGGAGACCTCACGCCCCACGTGTTGAGCAATTCGGCGGTACGTCCACCCGGCCTCCCGCATGCCCACTATACGCCCTCGCTCAAAGTCCGTCAACTGCACATACGGTTCACGTCCACGCTGTCGTGGCATGCTACCAGTGTTAAAGACTGCGATGGAGCTCCGTATGCCACGGCAAACTGGCTGACACTGACGGCGGCGGTGCACAAATGCTGCGCAGCTAGCGCCATTCGACGGCCAACACCGCGGTTCCTGGTGTGTCCACTGTGCCGTGCGTGTGATCATTGCTTGTACAGCCCTCTCGCAGTGTCCGGAGCAAGTATGGAGGGTCTGACGCACCGGTGTCGATGTGTTCTTTTTTCCATTTCCAGGAGTGTATTTAGGCAGTAATGAGGAACATGTGTACATAATAATATGTGATTTTTGAAAAGAATATGAAATAGTGTTAATCAATATGACCAACCACCTGTTACAAGAATGGAAAAAAAACAAGTAAAATATACATGTATGTCAGTGGACACAAGCATTAAGTGTCTGAAGGATTGTGGCGCTCAGTTTTTTGGTTACCTAATCATTCAAAGGTACACTTCTCACGACCTCAACACTTGCTTGTTGGTTCACATGTGCGAAGTGGTGTTGTTGCACACGGTTTGCAGCAGGGTGTGGTTACGGGGTGTAGCGTCAGAGAGGGAGTGGCAGGGGGCGTGAGGGGGTATCGCTTTTGGTGTTGCGACCAGCAGCGTGTGGCTGCAGTCGCCGGCTCTGACACGGCGTGGCGCGCGCATCTTGCTCGCGTCCGCCGTCTCGAGATGCCAGAGGCGCTCTCGAAGCCCCGTAGGTAGGAGCCGGTTGGTATGTCATAGCCACGTGCAGTCCGTCAGCTCGTGTGCGATGGCATCGTTTGATGTTTCCCGTGACCTGCCGTGGCGTGTTGTGGGATTTACTTGGGGCTGACCCTGCAGCTGGGCAGTGTTCCACTGCGAGCCCCGAGGAACGCCTCTAAGCAGGTACAGCAGTCATCAGAGGCGGTGCGACAAGGAGTCGCTAAGCCGTTAGCCCCTCACACGGCGAGATAGCGGATCCTTAGCAGGGCCGGCTGCGCTGCCCACACCTTCTGAGCAGCCTCTTGTGGAGGCGGCTGTGTCGGCGTGCAAGTTATACGAATGCAATGTCTCATATAATCTACACTTCTGGCCTTGTAATTTGTTATAAAGAGACAGAAGTTACATACAGTTATCTTTCACATATATTTTAGAAAGGAGAGTGTGCATAAATAACGTGGACGTTTCCAGACACAGTCACAAGGTACATCTTCTACTATTACGTTAATATACAGGGTGTTTTAAAAATGACCGGTATTTTTGAAACGGCAATAAAAACTAAACGAGCAGCGATAGAAATAAACCGTTTGTTGCAATATGCTTGGGACAACAGTACATTTTCAGGCGGACAAACTTTCGAAACTACAGTAGTTACAATTTTCAACAACAGATGGCGCTACGAGTGATGTGAAAGATATAGAAGACAACGCAGTCTGTGGGTGCGCCATTCTGTACGCCGTCTTTCTGCTGTAAGCGTGTGCTGTTCACAACGTGCAAGTGTGCTGTGGACAACATGGTTTATTCCTTAGAACAGAGGATTTTTCTGGTGTTGGAATTCCACCGCCTAGAACACAGTGTTGTTGCAACAAGACGAAGTTTACAATGGAGGTTTAATGTAACCAAAGGACCGAAAAGCGATACAATAAGGGATCTGTTTGAAAAATTTCAACGGACTGGGAACGTGACGGATGAATGTGCTGGAAACGTAGGGCGACCGCGTACGGCAACCACAGAGGGCAACGCGCAGATAGTGCAGCATGTGATCCAACAGCGGCCTCGGGTTTCCGTTCGCCGTGTTACAGCTGCGGTCCAAATGAGCCAACGTCCACGTATCGTCTCATGCGCCAGAGTTTACATCTGTATCCACACAAAATCAAACGCGGCAACCCCTCAGCGCCGCTATCATTGCTGCACGAGAGATATTCGCTAACGATATAGTGCACAGGATTGATGACGGCGATATGCATGTGGGCAGCATTTGGTTTACTGACGAAGCTTATTTTTACCTGGACGGATTCGTCAATAAACAGAACTGGCGCATATGGGGAACCGAAAAGCCCCATGTTGCAGTCCCATCGTCCCTGCATCCTCAAAAAGTACTGGTCTGGGCCGCCATTTCTTCCAAAGGAATCATTGGCCCATTTTTCAGATCCGAAACGATTACTGCATCACGCTATCTGGACATTCTTCATGAATTTGTGGCGGTACAAACTGCCTTAGACAACACTGCAAACACCTCGTGGTTTATGCAAGATGTCGCCCGGCCACATCGCACGGCCGACGTCTTTAATTTCCTGAATGAATATTTCGATGATCGTGTGATTGCTTTGGGCTATCCGAAACATACAGGAGGTGGCGTGGATTGGCCTCCCTGTTCGCCAGACATGAACCCCTGTGACTTCTTTCTGTGGGGACACTTGAAAGACCAGGTGTACCGCCAGAATCCAGAAAAATTGAACAGCTGAAACAGTACATCTCATCTGCATGTGAAGCCATTCCGCCAAAGACGTTGTCAAAGGTTTCGGGTAATTTCATTCAGAGACTACGCCATATTATTGCTACGCATGTTGGATATGTGGAAAATATCGTACTATAGAGTTTCCCAGACCGCAGCGCCATCTGTTGTTGACAATTGTAACTACTGTAATTTCGAAAGTTTTGTCTGCCTGAAAATGTACTGTTCTCCCAAGCATATTGCAACAAACGGTGTATTTCTATCGCTGCTCGTTTAGTTTGTATTGCCGTTTCAAATATACCGGTCATTTTTGAAACACCCTGTATGTAGTAGTGTATCATTGCCATCAGAAACATCAATTATTTACAAAAACTTGTGGCTGAAATGAGAATATCAGAGAAAGACAATATCTGAATAAATTTAGATTACATACTCAATTATTTACAAAAACCCTATGGATTAAATGAGAATATTACAACAGTACACTGCACGAATAAATTTCGGTTACATACTCAAATCATTAGCGTGATGAAGATCAATTATTTACAGAATACCAATGGATTACAAGAGAATATTAGCACAATACACGAATTAATTTAGAGTATGTACTCCTAACATGAGTAGTGACAGAAATATAAGAAAAGAAGCTGTTACTAGGAAGTTGGTATAGCACATGTGTACTGTGACAGCGGAGAAATTCTTACGCTGGCCGAGTTGGCCGAGTGGTTCTAAGTCGCTAAATTCTGGAACTGCGCGACTGCTGCGGTCGCAGGTTCGAAACCTGCCTCGGGCATGGATGTGTCTGATGTCCTTAGGTTAGTTAGGTTTAAGTAGTACTAAGTTCTAGGGGACTGATGACCTCAAAAGTTAAGTCCCATAGTGCTCCGAGACATTTGAACCATTTTTTGAAGTTCTTACGACATTGTGATTATGGCCAAAGCGAAGGAAGAACACCAAATCACTGGCCCACTGAATTAGTAAACATGCAACTCTGACGTTAAGTTACGCATGTCATAAAGTAACATGCAAGCTTATATTAGCAGACAGATCGAATTCTAACATGCTGGTATTTATTGTAGGATGCATGTAGTAGTCTGATCGTGCAAATCATGCCTAACGCTAACTCTTGATAAGAATAACAGAGAGAGTGTCCTGTTAATGTGGCGCCATTGATGTGCACCTCTTGATCTTCTGAGTAAAAAATAAACGTGGGGTTAAGAAGCTACAAAATATGGAAAACCGTAAAAAAAAGTCTAGATGCGATTGTGTGTATCTCTCTGTTGGGGAGCTCTGCCAAATCCATCTTGGCGTTCAACAACACTGCGTAGTAGAACGTCAGTGGAAGGTGAGAGCTCTCATCAGTCCGGGTCGAATGTGAGGCCGTTGCTTTCATCCCGTATTGTTTAACAAGTAGACAGTCTGGAACTCGTAGACGGGCAGTAGTAATTGTGCAACTAGAAACATGTCGTCGACAATTGTGAATGTCGAGGGGAAGTGTGCGTAAGGCGGTTAGTGTAGGGTCGACGTCGGTCAGAGGCATTTACAATTGCCGAACAAGCGACCCGTTTTGAAGAGCGGCCCTCTACCCATACGAAACATGTGCGTGAGGAGTTGCCAGAGCAAATGCAGTTAGCGGACAGGGCGTGGCTCTCCGCATAGCAGCTACGCCATCAGCACTTAAACCGTCCCCCTACAGAAAACTGTCATCTCGTACTTCCGTCGCGGGGACCATTACGTCTGTGGTAAGGCTGTACCGGCACGATTCCGAAGTAACTGGAAAAGCGTCAGTTTCCACACTATGTACGTGAGAGGAAACTGTTCAATGGCTCCACAGACACAAACTCGGTATCGGCAGGGATCAATCAACTTTCCGCGGGTTTTTTTCCACGTCATATTTCCCCATTCTTCCCCATTCCATCACCCGAGTGCGTCGTAACTCCACAGAATTTATGAGAATTACGCACCGAACAAGATATGAAATTATAACAAGCCTAAATTAATTTATAAGCAGTAAATGCTGCAACTGACGTAGTTCCTGCAACTGGCCCAGTGATAGTCTGGTGCTCAATTCGTATTCAAACAAACCGGTGCTAACAAGACCAAGAGAATGGGTAAGAACATAACATCTTAAAAAAAAAAAAAAAAAAGGTTCAAATGGCTCTGAGCACTCTAGGACTCAACTGCTGTGGTCATTAGTCCCCTAGAACTTAGAACTACTTAAACCTAACTAACCTAAGGACATCACACACATCCATGCCCGAGGCAGGATTCGAACGTGCGACCGTAGCAGTCGCACGGTTCCGGACTGCGCGCCTAGAACCGCGAGACCACCGCGGCCGGCATAACATCTTAAACTCCCAGCAAAAATGGAAGAAAGAGAAAGAAGAATCAAGATTATAAATGCATAAACCTAGGCTCAAAATAAAGCTAAAATTACCGAAAAACTAGAATATAACCCACTATGTAAACAGGAGGCAAGATGTCACCGGTCACGTGTTACAGTTTTCTTGGGAGCGAGCAATGGACTCTGTTCATTCCGAAAAATGTTTCACATGGGAGACATGATGTAGCCCTGTCGATTTGTGGGACTTGATGTATTCCAGTTCTAGCGAATTCTCATGTGGCACCCTTCTCACACGGAACGGTCCGTTGTAGATGGAGATGAATTTGTGGCGTTTACGCTGGGCCTTATTTGACAGGCGGAATGATTTAAAGGACACTTTCCCTGCGACGTTCAATTTCCTGACGTGTGCCTTTTTGTCGGCGCGTGTTTTCCTGCTGATCGCTGCCACCTTTATGCGTTTGAGCGTTATGTCGACGAAATGCTCATGTTGGTCTTTATCCCTTTGGGGAAAGTCGACAGTTTTTCTAATCAGATCGACAGGATGTTTATTCCTGAGGACCTAAAAGGGGCGAGACGGGTAACTCTATGTGGTGTCTCATTAACCATTTACTGGAAGTCCGCGAAGAATACTTCCCAGGTAGCATGCTGTTTTGTGCAGTGTGCTCGACACAAATTCCAAAGATCCTTCATAACGCGTTGAGAAGGGGCTGAACTCGGGTGATTTGACGATATGTAGACTGGCTTTACCTTGTGTTTGATTAACGTTTCCTTCCATAGGTTACAAGGGAACTGTGAAACACTATCTGTAAACAATTTTTCTACATGAACTACTTGAGGCAGGAGGTCTCATTGAAACGCCTTTGACACGGTTAAGGGGAGGTTTACTATCTTTGGCCCGAAAAAAGCATGTTTTTTGAGAATTTTTTCTCTGGATGTGTTATAGATATCGATGTCAAATTTAGTCAAAATGTTTATTGATATTTGCTCTACAAGCTGGCATTTTTCGATCGGAAATGTCGAAGAGCAAAGGCGAAAGTGCTGTCGGAACGAAACAAAATTTCGATGCGCGGTATGTCATAGGTCAGCTGGCTCGTCTGAAATCAAAATTGGGTTGACTTTAGCGAAGTATATAAGACTCTTCAGGAGTTATACCTCGCTTAAGTTATTTGGACCATAGGAAATAAAATGGCAGCCATTTTAAAAAATAGTAGGGTCTTTTCATCGATTTTTTGACTTCGTCAGCCATGTAAAAAATTTATAGTTGATGGATCGGAGTGAAAGTGGTACAACTCCTAGACAGTTTAGGTAGCTTCGTCGGAAACAAAGAATCATGCCAATTGGTTCAGCAGATTTGAAGTTACCATATCGCGCGATAAAAAAAAGTCGTTTCGAGAAAAATGCAATATAATGCCAGGAAAGTAGCAGTCTCCACAGTCTTTGCACCAGCATGTAAATGCTTTCAAACACACGCGTTCAAACTTTCAATTGAATTTTTTGTGTTTCCTCCCAAGTACCGCTGCAATAACTCATCCTCCGAAAGAAAAAAACTGGTGCGTGAAAATGGCCGATTTCAGACAGGTGCATTTTTTTGTTCAACCGTGAATAACAAACATTTCGATTCCGTATTCAGAAAAACTGTTTCAGGAGTGGATTCTAAACACTTTTATGGGTCCAAAAATGCAATTTAAAAACAATCGATTTTTTGAACCAAAAGATTGTAAACCTCCCCTTAATGCCGTTGCCCGTTTCAGTGATGTCAGTGACGAATTTAGAGGTCAGCGCCAGAAATGCCAGTGTATTGCAGTACCCTCATTTTGTGTGAGGGAGTAGTCCAATGAGGTCTGCCACAGCCAAGTGTTTAAGTTTATTGGCACTGCCTGCAGGCTCTTGGTGATATGTTTGTATTTCCGGTGCGATTTGCATATTGGAAGTACGCGTCGAATGCGCCTCTCCGTGTCTTTGAAGCGAACAAGGATTCTCAGCTTAAGAAAGCGCTTCCTTGCCCCAGAGTGGCCAAAGCTGACATGGGTGTGCCAAATGACTTGATCGACTGGCTGATCGGGAATGCACAGTGTCCACGTCGCGTCATCAATGCACCCGCGGTGGGATAGAGTGCCTTTCCTCTGTAGATAAGACCGGCGCACATTTTTCTTTCGCTTATCTTCGTACTTTTGCTTTGTAACTCTCCCCCAGAGAAACTCGCCGAGAGTACTGCGTAGGCCACGAATGTGTGCGGCTGATGAGATGTTAAGGCCGAAGGGAAGTCGTCGAAACTCACAGCACTTCCCAAAGGCTGAAAAAGCTGTATTTTAGGATCGCCGTCCTGTTGACGGCGGTTGTCTTTCATGTTTCTCATATACTACATTCTTCACGTAGTAGAGGCTAAAGATGTCCCCTTCAAGGTCATTTCCGATGGATTCTTGGAAGCCTATCGAAGACCGAGACAGAGAGTCTGCTATTATGTCGTCGTTGCCTTTTATACTGTATGTACATTTTGAAAGGAGTACTCTTGTAACAGTAGCACCCAGCGGGAAAGACGTCTGCATGTGTGAACATAACCTTAAGCGCATTGTGGTCTATGTACACTATTGTCCACCTTCCGTAAAGGACGTATGGAACTTTTGAAAAGCCCAGACCACGGCGGGTCCCTCCAGCTCTGTAACTGAGTAGTTGCGCTCACTTTTTGTGAGTACACGTGTTTCTGGCGAACGCTCCACTCTCTTCGTACTGCTGGAAAACTATAACACCTAGAACCTTTAACGAGCTACCCGTTACTATACAGAAATCGTGTGCCAGGTTAGCGCTTCTTCGAGCCAGGTCAGCGCTTCTTCGAGCGCTAAAAACCACTGCCAGCGCTATTCTTGCCTTCGAGAGTATTGAGGCGTAATTTGCCAAAGGAGGAAGTGTGCAGCAATTTTTGGCAAAAAATTTACGATTCCTAAGAAGCCACGCAGCTACCTTACTGGATTGTGGGACGCGATAATTGCGCAATAGCTGCGATCTTGTGGGGATCGTCCCTAGTAATTACGTGCCCCAGGAAGTGCCCGGATGTAGCACCGAAACATGACTTTTCAATGTTCACGGTGACGCCGTGCTGTGTGCACGACCGAAGTAGTTCTTGGTGCACAAAGTTATGGTCTTCCCATGACCTTCCAGCTATCAAAAGGTTGTCAGTGTATTTTGTAACTCTAGATGGCTGTATATTTCCTACATTTAGGGTGGGGCTCTATTTGCCAGAAGCTGCAGCGTAAGTCGATAGATGGAAATATCGACCATGAAAGTTCTACAGCAGCTCCTGAAGTCGTTCTCGTCTATCAGTCTCGGTGTCAATAACTGTGTTTACCTTATGTGAATCTACCACCAGCCTGATAGAACTGTCCTTTTTTCTACACGGCTTTTGTGTGCCGGGTTGTTGTCGGCGGAACGGGTGGGTTCAATAACTCCATCGAACTGTGCCACGGAGAATGTGTTGTGAGGTCTGACCTCGAATTTGTACGGGAAGTTTTTAATAGCGCCCGTTTTAGCCAAGAAGTCTTCATTGTTGTACCGTACGACAGTGTGCAACTGTCCCCGATCGCGTTCGTGTGTGTGCTGTAGAGTGTTCATTTTTTGCGCGGTCACCTGGTGTATGACTTCCGCTCGTTCCGTGTGATCACTATGGTCGTTGCTTGACTGCTCGGAAGGCTGTGGTGTCAATTCAGGTACATCATCTATGTGGCACAATTTTGTGCGGCTTGTGCTTTAATCTTCGAATCGTCTTATGATTTCGCGATCTTTTCTTACAGTTACTGTACCTCCGTCAATGACTGTCAGGGCCAGGAGGTCACGTAGTAAGTTCACTCTTGACTGTTTGCAATGAGAGATTAGGCAGCAGTAGGAAATTTGCTTCCAGTTGATGACCCTGGCAGGGGGAATTGTAGACAAGTTTGCAGGCCTACTTCGGTAGTCTTTCCGCACCTTTGACGCGTGTCTCTTTCATGGCCAAGGGCCACGCTTTGTCCGTGGTACACAACTGAAAAGCGCTTTCTGAGATGGCAATGTCATGGCTGCCGCTGTCCACTACAGCACGTGTTTGAACAGAGCCGACTGTTGAGTGGCGACGTTGGGCGAAGACTGAACGTCGCCGATAAATCTCCTTTGCGAGGCTCCTTTCTCTTTCCATTCAGAAAGAAAATGTTAAATTAATTGAGCTGAATATTCATCGATAATAATTATACACAAAATTTATTATTATAATATACAAGGATTACTGCAGTGACAAAAACTACATTAAACAGGCACACGTGAAAATAAATGGAACTTCTGGCTTTTCGCCTCACTGAATTTTTGTATTATTGCGTCGTAGTTAATACCAGCAGCTATTTCCACTTCAGTTTACCGCGCAGATAGTCTTTCGTGGCATATCGTGCTTCCTGTGCCTTAATCAGCTCTTCTCTCGGCAGAAGCTGTGCTGACCGGAACTGTGAGCATTATTCTGGTTGTTATGTAAGAATCTGGATGTACCTCTCCCAAATTATTTTCTAATATACACTGAGTAAGTTGTTTTCCGTCTTTGAGTGAGTCCAGTAGGTTGGATTCCAAAAGTTGTAGTTTCTCATAAAGTTCGAAAGGCTGTACGTCGGTGTTGTCGCCTTCTCGGAGTATTCTACCTAAATCATTACAATGTTTGCGAAGGCAGTCCTTGGATAACGATTTATAATAATTCATATCGTAAATAAAACCAAATCCTTCGAAATATTCGTTCAACGCTTTGAAACGACATTCATTGTCTACTATTACAGCGTCTAGCATTATGTTAAAAAAGCTAACTCTGTACTGCATTTCAGCGGATTATATAAGCTCATCAGTTTGTTCATAACCGAACAGTCGTCTTGTTTGTGCTTTTTTTTAAACCTGAGACTCAATTTCGTAACTGCCTTTTTCTACAAATAATCGAGCTTCAGCAACGCTTGTTTCAAATCCTGTGTTACGGAATTCTTGAAGCCATTCACGAAATGAACGCAAAGTATCAGTAGCAACTTTCAAGTTCATTTGAACCGATTGCCATAGTTTACTTATATTGTTGACACGTAGTAAAATCCCGTACCACACGTGTATTGCAACAATAAACTCAAAAGTTGACATATACTTCAAGACTGCTTCACAGTCGCTAAGACTTTCGGAGTCATCAGTTCTATTTTTCAGGTCACTCACACTTTCGAAGCATCGTAAAATTGCATAACTATCGCTTTTACATCTTCGATTCCACTTGCCCGTCGTGTTTCAGACATAGGTTTCAATATCAATTTCAATTTAGTTTTTTTATAAGATCCCAACGATTGCTTGAATTTGTAAAAAGCACGTAAACTTTACTGATAAAACCGAAAAACGTTTTAGCTGTTGTCGAAGTGTTGGCGACATCTAGCAAAAGGAAATTCCAGCAGTGGCATCCGCACGGCATGGACAAAGCTCGTGGGTTAATGTTGAGCATTCTTGTTCTGACACTGTTCGAACTCTTGTTCTAATGCCAACCATATTGGCACCGCTGTCTTATCCCTGTTCTCGCCTGTTTTCGATGTTTGGGCCATTATGGCAGTTGTTAAGTACTCACCCGTTTCTTCTACGACAGCAATAAACTCAGCAAAATGTTCCTCTATCTCTCCACTTGAGGAATTACAAAATCTTAATATTATTGACATTTGTTCCACACGGCTCGAATCTCTGGTACAATCGAGAATGAAGGCATAACATTTTGCTTGTAAACTCCGTTTATAATTTAGTTGATAACAGATTTAGAGACTAATTTAATTAATTCATTTTGTATGTCTTGGGTCAGATAATGGTGACAAAGTTTCTTTTTGTTAATACATTGCAAGTCCTCTTCTAGCGTTAGGTCATATTTGAATTACAGTTTAAATAGGTCTATAAAATTTCCACTCTTTCCGCTATCGTTCACGTTAAGGAATTCTCGATGTCCTGGAAACGCCATATTGTGTAAAACTAAGTATTTTATAATGTCGATCAGTCTTTCGAACAAGTTATATCAATACCTTTGTGATTACCTAATCAGTCTCTCGTTTTCTTTATCAACTGTTTTTCCATATTTGCTTCCTTGACAGAATTCCATCGATCTAATCGTACACTCCATGTGTCCTTGACTTTGTTCATGCCTTTGTAATAACCTACTTAGATCTTTCTAGTCGCAACATCCTTCTTTTACCATCTGTGTCTGCAAATGTGAAAAAAGTTAACATGGAAAGCAGTAAACTTTGTCTTGAGATATGGAGTAAGCTAACCATCTGCAATTTTCAAGTGAAATGAAATTTATTAAAATTTCTTTTATTTGCATCTTTGGAGAATCTTTCATCAGATTTCTGTAGGTCTTGTTGGGGATTATTTTGCATTGAATCATGATGCATCGAATCTGTTACTGGAAATACCCGCTTTCCCGGTTTTAATTCTATAAATCACTCTCTTATATGAACAGTTTGCTCCTGATTATCACTTTTTAAGTCTTTACTGCTCAAAATCTCGGATCACAGCAGTTTCACCCAACTGTGGTGCTGTATCAAAAAGGGTATCAGATTCATTCGACCCTAAAGCTGATTCTTTTGCAGAAACTAAAGACTCTTGGATAAGAGCTCCATCGGAGGCCTCAGGAGGAGTTACAGCTGAAGTTTTCTTAAAAAATTTCATCCTACTCGAACTCATAGCTCGGTTGGATGTAATCGTCTCAGGCTTTTTTTTCTTTTTCTTTCTTTTTTTTTCTTCGATGCACCAATTTCCATTTTCGCCCTATATCTCTTGAGGGTCCTCCAAACACGATGATCTAAAAAACAGTTTGTGCTAAGTACGTTGGTAAGTACAGTAGGGTACTTAAAATACTCAGTGCCATAGCATAGGGGCATTCAAATGAAACCTGGTCACAAGTGTAAAGTAGAGGTAACGATTTTATTAACTCAAAAATGTTCAAATGCCTCTGAGCACTATGGTCATCAGTCCCCTAGAACTTAGAACTACTTAAACCTAACTAACCTAAGGACATCACACAACACCCAGCCATCACGAGTCAGAGAAAATGCCTGACCCCGCCGGGAATCGAACCCGGGAACCCGGGCGTGGGAAGCGAGAACGCTACCGCACGACCACGAGATGCGGGCCTCAAAGATGTTGTTGTACACAGTACACATAGGTACTCAAAAATAGTCGCCAAAACTGTTGGAACATTTATCCCATGGCGACACTAGTCCGTCGATTCCATCCTTGAAGAAATTAGTAGAATCCAGCCCTGAACCCAGTCACACACTTCCTTGGTAATCGGTGTCGGCGAATAGCTTGTTTTAGAGGGCCAAACACATGTAAGGTCGGGACTGTATGGGGGATGTTCCAGCGTTTCCCATCGAAACTGCTGCAACGTCGTCTTCACCGCATTGGCCGTGTGTGGGCGGGGATTATCATGCAGGAGGATAACGCCATTCAACAAAATGCTTCAGCGTTTCGACTGAATGGCTCGTCTGGAGTTCTGTAAAGTGGCTTGATAACGCTGTGGGCCCCTGCGGTAAAAAAGGAAGGACATCATGACCTTAGTCGAACTGGTGTGCACAGCATTTGATTTCTTTTGAGGTGGTGAAGTCTCATGTTTCCACTGCTTGCTCTGACGCTTGCTTTGCAGTTCTAAATGGTGACACCATATTTCGTCACCTGTGACAATAGGCGTCAGGAAGCCGTGTTCCTCCTGATGATAACGTTGCAGATGACTCAAAGACAGCGTCATTCGACTATTGCGCTGCTCGGCGGTCAGTTGGTGGGGAAACCACTGCGCATAGCCCCGCGGGGTAGCCGTGTTGTCTAGGGCGCCTCGCCACGGTTCGTGCGGCTCTCCCCGTCGGAGGTTCGAGTCCTCCCTTGGGCATGGGTGTGTGAGTTGTCCTTAGCGTAGGTTAAGTTAGATTAAGTAGTTTGTAAGCCTAGGGACGGATGACTTCAGCAGTTTGACCCCATAGAACCTACCACAAATTTCCCATTTTTCTCCTGCTCACAGACTTTTCGAAAGTTCAAGTGTTGATGCATTATGTTTCGGGCGGTTCCCACGCTAATACCTAGTAACCGATGGATCTCGTCCACGGTGATTCTGAGGTTGTCCAAGATTAAAGCACTCACTTCCGCAACCATTTCCGGTGTGATAACACGATGAACCTATCCAGTAACTCGCGCCGCTCCAGGAATCGTTTGCGCCATTTCACAACACCTGAACGACGCAGACTGTACTCACCGTACACATTCTTCATCCGCTGATACATTTTACGGTCTCCAACTCCCTCAGCCGCCAATAATAGAATCACTCCCCGTTGCTCCTGCTTACTCGACTGCATGTTCGGTAGTGGACGATAGCTTGTGAAATCACACTGGCTCTATGCAGCATCAAACGGTAGGCACGCGTCAGTCTCTCTACCAACAGATGGCGCCACCATTCCAGCAGTTACGTGGTGCCACCTTACGGGTAAGCAAAAGGTAGACGCACTGACCAGGTTTCATTTGAATGAAACTGATATATAGCGAATAGGCTGTGCGATTATCATACATGGCAGAATATCTTTTTAATTCTGTCATGTATGATAGCACCCAAATAAATACGCCAAGAAATGTATATGTATATTGACTCCCCGATGTTATCCAATCTGTATACTAAGCAAGCAGTAAAGGAAACAAAAGAAAAGTTAAAATCCATGGAGAAGAAATAAAAACGTTGAGGTTCGCAGATGACATTGTAATTCTGTCAGAGACAGCAAAGGACTTGGAAGAGCAGTTGAACGGAATGGACAGTGTCTTGAAAGGAAGATATAAGATGAACATCAACAAAAGCAAAACGAGGATAATGGAATGTCGTCGAATTAAGTCGGGTGATGCTGAGGGAATTAGATTAGGAAATGAGACACTTAAAGTAGTAAAGGAGTTTTGCTATTTGGGGAGCAAAATAACTGATGATTGTCGAAGTAGAGAGGATATAAAATGTAGACTGGCAATGGCAAGGAAAGCGTTTCTGAAGAAGAGAAATTTGTTAACATCGAGTATAGATTTAAGTGTCAATAAGTCATTTCTGAAAGTATTTGTATGGAGTGTAGCCATGTATGGAAGTGAAACATGGACGATAAATAGTTTGGACAAGAAGAGAATAGAAGCTTTTGAAATGTGGTGCTACAGAATAATACTGAAGATTAGATGGGTAGATCACATAACTAATGAGGAAGTTTTTAATAGAATTGGGGAGAAGAGGAGTTTGTGGCACAACTTGACAAGAAGAAGGGACCGGTTGCTATGACATGTTCTTAGGCATGAAAGGATCACAAATTTAGTATTCGAGGGCAGCGTGGAGGTTAAAAATCGTAGAGGGAGACCAAGAGATGAATACACTAAGCAGATTCAGAAGCATGTAGGTTGCAGTAGGTACTGGGAGATGAAGGATAGACTAGCATGGAGAGCTGCATCAAAGCAGTCTCAGGACTGAAGACAACAACAAAAAGAAGGATGGTGTTCTTTTAGTATGTATGGCTGAAATTGGTACAACCACATTTTCAGAGATAAGACTTGCTCACTTGTATCAGTTCAGTAACTTGAGAAAAGAATGAAGTGTCAGTTGGTAGAATTGATTTCAGAGATAGAATTGATTACTGGCCAAGACAATGCTCCCGCCTGTATTGTCTCTTCCTCAGAGCCACGCGGGATTAGCCGAGCGGTGTGGGCGCTGCAGTCATAGACTGAGCGGCTGATCCTGGCAGACGTTCAAGTCCTCCCTCGGGCATGGGTGTGTGTGTTTGTCCTTAGGATAATTTAGGTTAACTAGTGTGTAAGATTAGGGACTGATGACCTTAGCAGTTAAGTCCCATGAGATTTCACACACATTTGAACATTTTTATTCCTTCCTCAGACCACTGTTGCATTTGCTTGTTGTTGGACCGAAGTATCCTTTTCGGAAAAACTGTGCATACCAAGCAGGCTGCGAATATGATATAAAGAAAAGTAAGTGTATTTTCCGTTTAACATGCATATTTCTTTACTATGGCGACCAGCTTTCTCTCTAAGCATATAATTTATCTTACAACATATTTTAGCCTGCATGACTAACTTTACAACAAAACAGTCTCCTTCGAGTTCCATGCATTACTGTACTGTAGTGCACATGCGCTGACTTGCGACAGGTATATCCCGCGCGAATCGTGTAACTAATAGGCCGAGCAGACCCAGTGTGCAGGCCAAGATTTGTACGCTTTGCGCGCTGCAGCATACGTGTATACTTTAGATACGCCTTGTAATGTTGCTTACCTGTCATAATGTTGCCGTTACATTCGTACGGAAACAGAGAGGGACAACTTAATAGCTAAAACTGTAACAGCTTCAACAACTTTGATACTAGGCCCCCACAGGCGCGAGGCCGTCAGCGGTAGCCGGCGCCGAGCGCCGACACAGGCCACTGTGATTGAGATGACGGGGAGGACGGCAGGATTACTGTCCTCCCCTTCATCCACGAGCACATCCCGTATGTCCTCACAGCCGATGAGACTCACTGCCGTTGTTTGTTGTGTCGCGAATTACGGAATGGCCTAGCGCGCCTTTCCCGTCAAGTGCGGTTGATGGCGTTGTTGTCAGAATGCGGGGTCGAGTTAGGACCCTGCAATTCGACGAGCCCGCCATTCCGTTCAGCGAAGCGCTCGCGGGCTCTTGGTGTCGTTGTTCGGTTATGAACTTCGTCACTGGTCGCCGCAGTTCCCGTCGTCTTGCTGACTACCGTATTGTGGTAACGACCGTTGTTATGTATTTACCATTGTTGTTGTTGTACTCGTTATTGTATTTTGAGTAATCTCGCAGCCCGTTGTCACCGCACGACTGAGTGTTATTCTGTCCGTTTTGTTTTTGCTTTCGGTTTTCTTGCGACGGTCAAACACCACGGCTGCCTCTTGCGAAAGGTGCAGGAACATGGCAACATCTTCGTGGCAACGCCCTTCCGAGGCCTGTTGATAGGTGAATGGCAGTTTAAAATAATATATTCCTTTGATGTCCCGCTCCGAATATGGAGAGTCGAGAAACTGATTTTTCCGCATTAGTGCTTCTAGCATCTCCGTGGAAGTCATACCTGGTAGCTTCAAGGTCGCGGCACATTATAAACTCGTGTTTTACACGTGATTGTTGTATTGATGACGAGTAGATTGGCTTCACCTTTGTTATGAATGATTCGTATCAATCCCAGTACTAGCGACGCATCTTAATCGTCCGTATACGTGTAAACAAACACTAATTTTGCATAAAACGGCCAGGGCGCTTGGAATGCTTTTTGGAATTGTCTTTGCCACGCGAATTTCCAAGTACACAGGTAGTGCTTGAAGTCAATTGCAGCATCCGCTGATGCATTCTGTGATTGTGCCTGTTGTTGGAAGTGCGTGTTTTTAAAAATTGTTCAAATCGCTCTGAACACTATGGAACTTAACATCCGAGGTCATCAGTCCCCTAGAACTTAGAACTACTTAAACCTAAGTAACCTAAGGCCATCACACATATCCATGCCCGAGGCAGGATCCGAACCTGCGACCGTAGCGGTCGCGCGGTTCCAGAATGAAGCGCCTAGAACCGCTCGGCCACAGAAGCCGGCTGCGTGTTTTCAACCTGGAATAGTGCTGTCGCTGACATTCATTTGTTGTGCGGAGAGGAAGCACTTCACAGCGTTCGTATGTTTGTGTCCGACGGTGCGGAAAGTACAGAGTGACAACGATGTATAATGAACTGACGAGTTGTCGATACGCGGACTTTGAGTGTTGATCTTCTGTTCCAAGCCTTTGATCCTTCGACCAGCTAACTCTGATTTTTGCATATTGTTTTCCTGGTGAATAAGGATCTGTTCAGAAATTTTCTGTTCTTCTGCAGCAAACCTGTCGTTGTGTGCCTTAGATGTCATCGTAGTCTTCGAAACGGCAAGTTTCGCTTTGTTTCTGGCGACATGTGACGTTCTACTAGCACTGGCGGCATCCACTCTTGCTAGGCAGCCGACTCTTTTGGCACCAAATGGATGTTCGGTTTGAAACATCCTACTTACAGGTTTACTTCCGCGACTTGCGCGCGTGGTGTATCTGTTCTTTCCTTGGGTTTACGTACTGTCTCGTTAACAGTTTCTGTCGACGGTTTGTTACTTATCAGACGGAGTCCGGATTTCTACCTTGTCCGCAATGCGTTTTTGTTCTTTCTCTAACGTGGTATCTTCATATAGTTCAGGCTAACCGGCCATTGACCTTCTTCTGCCGGCCGGAGTGGCCGTGCGGTTCTAGGCGCTACAGTCTGGAGCCGCGTGACTGCTACGCTCGCAGGTTCGAATCCTGCCTCGGGCATGGATGTGTGTGATGTCCTTAGGTTAGTTAGGTTTAAGTAGTTCTAAGTTCTAGGAGACTGATGACCACAGTAGTTAAGTCCTATAGTGCTCAGAGCCATTTGAATCATTTTTGACCTTCTTCTGTGCGGATGCACACGTATTGCATGAACTCTTACGGGACTCGGTAAGATTTTCTGCCGCGAGTTATGAGTGTAATGGGTAGGGGCACTACGAATGTAGTGTGTGGACATTAAGATGGGAATGTGGGTCCGACGGGGAGCCTGCAAGGGATAAATCCCTGCAGGCGCACTATCCTCTGTGCCCTTGGTGGCTCAGATGGATAGAGCGTCTGCCACGTAAGCAGGAGATCCCAGGGTCGAGTCCCCGTCAGGGCACAAATTTTCAACTGTCCCCGTTGATGTCGACAGCGTGGGGTCTTGATCTAATTATCATTTCTTTCTTTAACAGTTCTTGTTCGCGTTCTTTCGCATCTTCTGCGCGTTGTTGTTCGCCCATCGCTTGGAATCATTTCCAGAACGCAGACATTATGTCATCGACTACGTCATGTTGTTGACCAAATGTGGTGTGCGTACTATAAGACCTTCGGTACACACACCATCAGATTATTTGACTTGTCGCTCTAGCGAAGTAGGCGAGTGTCAGCAATATGTCTCGTGGTCTTATCGTGGCGCTTTTATCTTCTGCCGTTAGATCAGATAGAAATGCCACTTGCACGCTTAGAGTAGCAGATTGACTGTGACCAACCTTAAAAAGAACTTGATTAATTTTCACACACATTTATTATAATAATAAAAAAGAATAGAAATAACTTAAATTGGTTCTGGATGCTATTTACAATCGACAATCTGAAGTTCCTTTGGTCTTGGTACGTTAATCTTATTCTCAGATATCTCTGATACTTGACAAAGTGTCTATTCATTTATCTTCATGGCTATGTACAGGAATATGATAATCTTATTAGGCGCTGACTTAAACTTGACTATAGACAAATGCAGACTAATGCAGACTGACTAATCGGAGGTCTGTACTCTCGTTATAATACCTTGCGCGTTCAGGTATCACTGCGCGAGTGTGATCCGCGAGGAGGAAAGGTTCTGCGTTGGCAGCAATCTCATTGGCTGCATTACATATTAATACGCGGATCGGCGGGAGTAGAATTTGTTCCGTCTCTGTGGCAGCGCCATCTCGTAGTGTGGAGACGGACGAGCGCTGCGCCTGCGCTGTTGTGCTTAGCGGGGTGCTCTCTAGTGGGAAAGTTGTGTACGCGCTGACTACGCGGAACTATGTACACAACACCAAGCATGGGTGGAGAATCTACTCGTGTTTCTTGTGCGATGTGAAAAAGACGTGAGTGTTGCTCACGGTTTTGCGCCGATTCGCGTGTGGTATTGTCACTGACTGAGTTTCAACCACGCTATTGCACGCGCCTAACGATCGTACTGTGATGTTATTAGGCTTGCACACCCGTGTGTGAATAACTGTGAGTTGCATCGGTGACGTAATTTTGAAAAATGTACCGACTGTGTTGCTAATTCTCTAAGTTCCACCTCGCTATTCACCAAACCAGCCCGCCGTACACTGTGACTCTCATTTGTGTCTGCCATGTGCACTTGATTGTTCTGACCCAACAGTTTGGCACGGCTGCGTGTCACGCGTAACATTGGAACACTGAATCACGAACTACAGTACGCAAATTACCCTAATGAAGTTCCTAGAAAGTAATACATTCACATTTAAACCAGTCAAAAACGTGTGAACAACGCTGGCGAGCTGACGCACTGAAACAAATGTGACGCAGAGGTCACGAAAACAGCCTCGTGGTGTCGAGACGTGGATCAGCGTCTTGTAGTAGCTGTGGCTGCCCCACGTGATGGTGTACGTGCAAAACTAATGTCCTGGCTGCCGGACGAAATACAAATTTCGCTATCACTCTGTCTCACAGAGCGGAGCAAAAGCGACTGTTTCCCTTCGAACCTGCCGCGCGGGGTCTAGGCGCCTTCCCACAGTTCGCGCGGCTCACCCCGTCGGAGGTTCGAGTCCTCCCTGGGGCATGGTTGTTGTATGTTGTCCATAACGTAAATTAGTTTAAGTTAGATTAAGTGGTGTGTAAGCCTAGGGACCGATTACCTTAGCAGTTTGGTCCCATACGAACTTCGCAGAAATTTCCAAATTCTGCTTAGAACCCAAAACGTGAGAGTCTCTAATTTCTGTAACTATCAGGCGTGTCTGGCGCTCTGCGACAGGGCCCGTTCACTAGTAATAATTTTCTTATGAACTGTCCAAACACCGTCACTCCCTCTCGCTGACTGGACGTCCAGCGGCTGTCCAATCAGCGTTGTATCTGGTAGGGGTAGGCGCCCGTTTGACTGAGGTCAGTGGCCCGAGCGCCACACCAGCGCCGTTTTCAGTATTCGCGGAGCGTCCCTCTGCCGCCCGGCAGCGGCGCCGCCATTGTCTGGTACGGGCAGCCAGCCGGTCCAGTTTTAGTTCAGGGGTACACTTCTGCACAGGATGCCGACTCTGTGGGCGTTATAAAATCTCTCCCCGACTGCTCAGCACCGAGTGCTCTTGCAGTGGTTCGTGGCAGAGAACTCTACCAAGGAAAAGTTCTTCATAATACAATGTTTTTACTGCAATGCAGCTTGTGCTCATCGTGTCTTTAAGACCTGTGATAGCTATAATTAGGCGTGTGGAACCCTTAACCATTTCATGGATAAAATTCATTTTTTACAGGTTTTTAAAATATTAAGGTGATAAGTTTCCTTTCAGTCCCATTATTATATTTTCATCACCAAAATATTTTTTAAGTTCTCCATTTTTGCACAACAGGAAGTGGGACAACACTCCCCATGAGCCAACGCAAGACACCCTTTCTGCTGACTGACTCATTTTGTAATTTTATTTTTTTAGCCATAAACAGGATTTTGCAGGGAATAAAATAACTACAAATTATTTTATTTGTGTAGAGCCAGTGTAAAAAATATTCATTACATTTCAGTTTTCGTGATACATGATCAATACTTACAAAACTTTACATTCCATGAAACTTGGAAAAACATGGTGTGGCACAGAGTGGTACACCACAAGCAGTGCAAACAACTTTTGTTCTCTTCTCTTTAGAGTTTGTGCTGCAGAATCTGCATCGCTTCCTAGTGCCACTGTCTTTCGGTACATGTTTGCTTACGTTCACGAGCCGGACGTCATCTGGCACACTAGAGACTCCTCTCTTTGCTGGGAAGAAAGTGGGCATTGATCCCCTCTTTTTCCTGGATGAATACCCATTAATCAATTGTCTTTCTAACCTTTACAAATAATGTCTGATGGGACACATGTGTCCCACTAATTTTATTTTGATTTAAGATAGTACAGTCGCTGAGAAGTACATTCCACACTGTATTTGTACTAAAAAATGATTATTAAGTTAATAATAAGATGAATTACTTACTTCAGACATCGCTGGAAAGTGAGAAATGATCAAAACTGAAGAACGACACAAATAAGTGGCGTTGCAGCGGCCATATATACACGCCAGTCAACAAAAGGAGTCACCGCTTCTCTATTGCCTTTGCAGTGGTCCCAATTTTTTTCTTAGGTTCAGTACAGTCGTCCCTAGATGGCAGCACCGTGAAGAGCTGGGTAACATATATCCCGACACTCGACCTGGCGCTCAAAACAAGTGGGACATATATGACCCATCAACCACGAAAGGTTAACATGACTTCCACGCTTTGCCTGTTGCCATGGCAACCCTAAATTCTGTAATAAAAATGATAATTGTCGGATACTGAGGGCCTTTCACTTGCAGTGCATGGCCCAGATAGGACGCCACCTTGCAACTTCTTATTCTCCTCGAATTACGCTATTTCCATCTTACTGCCAGTGACAGCATTCCGTGACGATTTATATCAACAGCCCTGTTGTTGGTCTATGAATCACATACTGAGTGAGATTTTTGGACATTAACGACATTTCTTGTAGTGGACAAGAAACTAAAATGATGCTGAAAGTTAAAAGTGGTCGAGAAGGTTTTTCTTTTTCAACATCATTAGATATTTGCACGCTATTTTGCGCAGCGAATGAATGGACACCTGAACTCAGTGTAGGTGTGAGAATACCATCAAAAGTAACATTAAATTTTGTAAAATTCAGCATTATTCTGATACACAGAGATCGTTTCGCTCAAGCGAGCGAAGAGAAAATCAGTCACTCATTGTAATGTGACTGGCGTTGGGCACTGTTTTGAGGGAGGGATAAAACCAGTATGGAAGAATGCAAGTCAACATTCTATCTGTGACAAAGTGATTGAGGACGAAGCACAGAGCAGTTAATATCCGTTTCTAACATCAGATTAAGGACAGTGTATTGTACATCTCATCCATCTGCTGCAGGAATCTAAAACTACTTCCTTAATAGCAACCTGTCAAAATATTTAGATAGACTGCATCATTTTCTTAATATCAGTGGAACCGTTGCAGCTTAAGGCGTTTTGACGTCTCAAAACCCATAGAATAACAATGATAACCTGTCCACCACATGCTGATACAATAGATACAGATGTAACTGCAATATCTCAAGTTGTGTGTGGAAAGATTTAATTGTTCAAAAATATATTATGCTGACTGCCTACTCCGTGGATGATGAGTTGCTTTTCTTAAGATTCTGCCATTGAACCTCAGCATGGCATCTAATTCTCATACAAGTTGTAGTATAGAGTATAAAAATTATGCATTAAGGTATTTAGTTGCTTGTCACTGATTCCAGTGGTTTACTACCAGTAGTGTAACGAAAATTGATGGATATCTTTGTTTCTTTATGGACACAATATGTTACATTTATTTATGTCATGTCTCGTATATCAATCATCGATTCTATGAAGTTCTTACAAGCATTTTGCAACTAGTCTTCTGCCATTGCACCCCTCGTACAGCACCGTCTGCATGCACATCATCTATACACGCACTCTACAAGCCACTGTGCAGTGCAAGGCGGAGGGTGTGTTGTAGCAGTGACATCGATTTTCATTCCTATTACACTTTTACATACTGAGCAAAGAAAAGAAGATAGTTATATATCCTTGTGCTCGTTCATGCTTTAATCCACATTATAACCGCTATGCCAGATTTACAGTAGTAACTGGTATAAGTGCAGACATTTCTGTGGGTGACTGAGGACAGTGTAGTGAACATTTCATCAGTATTTACTTGGTTTACCTATTTATGATCATAACTGTCAGGAGCAGTATGTTTTTTTTTGGGTTGGTCGGTACCTCCAGGCAATTGTAGCAAGAGTAGGACATTAATATTTATTTTCCCTTGGGCAGCAGGTCAGGTGTTGAAATGTGGATGCACGAGCACAAAACATTCAGTCTATATCGACATGTATTGTACAGTAGTGGTGTAGTTATCATTGTGCAGAAAACCTCAGATCATAAAGTTTGTAACCTGTTTATGGGACGACAGTTTGACGCAGAGGGCAAACAACTAACACGCTGGTATGCGTGCACATATCTGAATTTATAACAGTCACACCCTGAATAACTGTAGTGACAATGCAATCGTAGTTCTCTTTGAAAGTATTTTCTCTCAATAGTTTTTCGCTTCTTTAATAGCTATTCGTCTTTTTTCTTGCTTTTTTTCGTTACATATTCGCTACACATACACTCCTGGAAATTGAAATAAGAACACCGTGAATTCATTGTCCCAGGAAGGGTAAACTTTATTGACACATTCCTGGGGTCAGATACATCACATGATCACACTGACAGAACCACAGGCACATAGACACAGGCAACAGAGCATGCACAATGTCGGCACTAGTACAGTGTATATCCACCTTTCGCAGCAATGCAGGCTGCTATTCTCCCATGGAGACGATCGTAGAGATGCTGGATGTAGTCCTGTGGAACGGCTTGCCATGCCATTTCCACCTGGCGCCTCAGTTGGACCAGCGTTCGTGCTGGACGTGCAGACCGCGTGAGACGACGCTTCCTCCAGGCCCAAACATGCTCAATGGGGGACAGATCCGGAGATCTTGCTGGCCAGGGTAGTTGACTTACACCTTCTAGAGCACGTTGGGTGGCACGGGATACATGCGGACGTACATTGTCCTGTTGGAACAGCAAGTTCCCGTGCCGGTCTAGGAATGGTAGAACGATGGGTTCGATGACGGTTTGGATGTACCGTGCACTATTCAGTGTCCCCTCGACGATCACCAGAGGTGTACGGCCAGTGTAGGAGATCGCTCCCCCACACCATGATGCCGGGTGTTGGCCCTGTGTGCCTCGGTCGTATGCAGTCCTGATCGTGGCGCTCACCTGCACGGCGCCAAACACGCATACGACCATCATTGGCACCAAGGCAGAAGCGACTCTCATCGCTGAAGACGACACGTCTGATAATGGCCTCAACAGCTTCCGCCAACAGACAGTAAAATGACATTGCTATCACCGTGGTATCTGTGTGTACCCTTTAAAAGGTAATGCTCACAGCCAGAAGGGTCAGCGTGGTGCAAATGGAGCAGCAGGCAGGTAATCATGCCACGGTGATACAATCGTGCTTCCAACAGCAAACTGAACGAGTTTGTAAGGGGCCAAATTGTGGCATGGTACTTTTGGAGAGTTCCCACACAAGTTGGATGTGCTGTGTCAGTTGTGAAATAACGATAGTATCAGGCCTGGTGTGCGATAAACTACAACTCTCGTTCGCCTTTGGTGTTTCTGGTGAGCTCGGTAACCAGCGCTCACACGTGTAGAGGCAGTCCTGGACATGCATGCGGCCTAACGGTGTGCGGGACCGTAGCCCAGCTTCATGGAGACGGTTGCGAATGGTCCTCGCCGATACCCCAGGAGCAACAGTGTCCCTAATTTGCTGGGAAGTGGCGGTGTGGTCCCCTACGGCACTGCGTAGGATTCTACGGTCTTGGCGTGCATCCGTGCGTCGCTGCGGTCCGGTCCCAGGTCGACGGGCACGTGCACCTTCCGCCGACCACTGGCGACAACATCGATGTACTGTGGAGACCTCACGCCCCGCGTGTTGAGCAATTTGGCGGTACGTCCACCCGGCCTCCCGCATGCCCACTATACGCCCTCGCTCAAAGTCCGTCAACTGCACATACGGTTCACGTCCACGCCGTCGGGGCATGCTACCAGTGTTAAAGACTGCGATGGAGCTCCGTATGCCACGGCAAACTGGCTGACACTGACGGCGGCGGTGCACAAATGCTGCGCAGCTAGCGCCATTCGACGGCCAACACCGCGGTTCCTGGTGTGTCCGCTGTGCCGTGCGTGTGATCATTGCTTGTACAGCCCTCTCGCAGCGTCCGGAGCAAGTATGGTGGGTCTGACACACCGGTGTCAATGTGTTCTTTTTTCCATTTCCAGGAGTGTATATCATTGTGCACTATAAAGTGATACCAGTGGCACAGCTCCATCTATTTGTAATTTTCTTTTGACGATTGTAATTTGCCTCGCGCCAGCGTGTCAAATGCATAGTGTGTGTGTGTGTGTGTGTGTGTGTGTGTGTGTGTGTGTCTATATCTACACAGCTGGAAAAAAAATTTGTATGTCTCGTTAGACGACGTTGAGTTTGATCTAAAGACCGCATATGCCACCTGGAAGATAGTAGATCTACTGATAATGGTCTCAACAGCTTCCGCCAACAGACAGTAAAATGACATTGCTATCGCCGTGGTATCTGTGTGTACCCTTTAAAAGGTAATGCTCACAGCCAGAAGGGTCAGCGTGGTGCAAATGGAGCAGCAGGCAGGTAATCATGCCACGGTGATACAATCGTGCTTCCAACAGCAAACTGAACGAGTTTGTAAGGGGCCAAATTGTGGCATGGTACTTTTGGAGAGTTCCCACACAAGTTGGATGTGCTGTGTCAGTTGTGAAATAACGATAGTATCAGGCCTGGTGTGCGATAAACTACAACTCTCGTTCGCCTTTGGTGTTTCTGGTGAGCACGGTAACCAGCGCTCATACGTGTAGAGGCAGTCCTGGACATGCATGCAGCACATACACCCACCAGGATTGGCGTATTGTAAAGGCAGCGGAAGCAGATCATACAGCTACCACAGCACAGATGCTTGTGAGCCCAGATGTATCAACGCGAACTGCTGCGAACCAGTTATTAGAACTACAGGTATGCACAACTCTATCCTGTCTTCCACTCACAGCATTGACATGCAGGCTCGCCTGGTGCCTTCACTTGAAAGAAGGAATGGCGCACCATCACCGCCAGCTATGACATGCCTGTAGGCAAGTGACGGTCTTTCGCATGCATGATGTAGACCTGGTGAGTACTATCTCGTAGTGTGCATTTTTTTGCAAAACACAGTGGCCCCACCACAGGCCCTATGGCCTGGTGTGCGATAAACTAAAATTCTCATTCGCCTTTGGTGTTTCTGGTGAGTACGGTAACCAGCGCTCAGCACTCAGCACATGCAGAATAGTGTTAGACCTTTTCGTTTACTGTTCTTGCAACAGGAAGGTTACGTGTTGCTCCAGCAGGATAAGGCTCACCGACACTCTGCCCATGAAACTCAACTCTTCGAGAAGTGCAGCAGTATCCTTGACCACCATGATCCCCAGTCTTGCATCCAGTCGAGCAGGTGTGGGATATGACGGGACAAGAAATGACTCGTGCAACGTGCCAACCGTAACTCTTACAGTGCTATGTGGAGAGAGGTTGAGCAGGCATGGCATAACATGACCCAGGACAGTATTCGCCATGTGTTCGATTGACCAGAGACAGCGATTGCATTGCCGCCCGTGGGAGCTGCCCCAGATACTAGTACGGGTGTTTCAGTGTGGAGCGATACGTGCTACCACAGAAGCACTCTGTAAATGTGAACATTTCATGTAATACATATGCACTGTTTCTGCAGTAAATCTTGAGTGACTTTGAAACCTCTAAAAGGGCATACTCATATCGTTGCCAGCAGATTGTGTGTGTCTAAGTCATGTGGAAGAGCAAACACGTAGAATATGTATTGTACTACTAATACTGTCTTTCCTTACCTAGTGTATTGCTGTACAATATCGGATCCTCCTCAGATAGGTTTCTTAGAGAAGGACACAGCCCTACCCTTACCTGGTTGTTAGTTACAGTCGGGTTGTCACCATGAAACAACACTTTGTGTAATTGTCATTGCCAATGTCGCAGAACGTTTTTAGTACAGTCAAGATAAAAGAAAAGTTTATTGTACATTAGATGTTTGTAACTAGAACTGTAGGAGGTGGAATGTGACCCTGTTTATATGGTGCCAACAGGCAGTGCAGAGGCCATGTGTACTTATGGAATGGATGATGGGTATATACTGTCTGTTATAAATAAAGGGCATTCCTGTACCATTTCTATCCAGTAGTAGTCAATGCTGTAACCGTAGAAGTGGGGTAAATTCCTTGTAATACTTTTAGTGACGTCTTGTGTGTGTGTTTTTATAACATAACATATTTTCCTGCAGAAACGCTCCTACACGGATTTTACCACAGTTATTTACAAGTTTACTGTAATCTTTAAGTGCCTCACTCCTCTAAAGCATCTTGTTAGTGACATCATTATTTTATCGCACTACAAAGTCATTTTTAAGTAGGTAGTGAAAGTTAGCTGCACAGATGGGTTGGAATAATTCCACTACCTTTCCACTGTAAAGAATAATTTATCGTTAACACTCTAATAATACAGGCATATGGTCTTTACAGTCAAATGTAGACTTGCTATGTAAGAAGAGTGCATTTGTTGCAATGTTCTAATTGTTTACATTGGTGTATTATTTAAAATATCAGCCTGTGCTAATTGTTTAGCATAGGACGTTGGTGCATTTGTTTAAAACATCATGCTATGGAATTTTGTTAACATTTGAAGTCTGGTATTTATGTGCATCTTCGGGTTAAGGCCTTGAAAGTGGGTATTGGGAATGCTGGGAGGCGAATCAACCAAAAAATTTAACAAATTATTTTAAAATTGTAAATAGCCGTGCGTTATGAATTGGAATGCATACGGAAAATGCCATGGTGTCACTACACTATAGTAATTCAGCCAATGGGAAGAGGGTGAGTTTGATTTGGTACCAGAATCCACACAGTGATCTTCCTTTTGCTCCATTTTTAGTAGTACAGTTGGCTGACAGTGTAAGGGTTGAAGGGTGGAGGTTATTTTCGCACGTGATGAGCATAAAGTTATGTAGGGCCCTTGAATTTACCATGGACAGTTGAACTAGAAATGTGGCACTGTTTCGAATTACATAGTTACCTTGAGATTAAAGTATTGCTCACCAATGCTGTCTCATATCTTCAATAGTCATGTCAGAATTCAGTAATAGTAATTGCAGGAGAATAATGGCGTGCAAGTCACTTGCGACCCATGGCCAAATATTTTCAGTGGATGAGAGATCTCGAGAAATTCATGTCCAAGCTAATAGTCGAACACCCTCTCTATCTTGACAGCTTAGGACATCATGGGAATGGAATCCTGTGCGGTTGAAAGGAGCAAGTGTCAAGAACAGCTTTTTTGAACATAGCGTGTCATTCAGAATGGACACGTTTTCAACACTGATAGGTGAACAAATTACTTCGATGAAAGAAAGAAGACTGGGAGAAACGCCGCAAGCACATAAATGAAATTTGAAGAGCAGGATATTTGAAGTTAATATATACTGGAACAAGTGCTGGAAACGATCACAAATGTGGGAAGTGGTATATACTCAAATAGTGACTCACTGATGGGAACAAATATAATTCTGCAAGGGAAGACGAAAGTGAATTAGTTAACACTACCAGGGAAAGTGAAACGGACACAGCTACGTAAAATGAGGAAAAGCGGGTTGGAGCATTTTCTTAGTATTGTATTTGGAAATAGTGACAACGAAAGATCCATAGTATAATGCCAAACGATGAACTGTATTATTTTCAATGTGCTATTGTGTCTTTGATTATTCTAATGATCTGTAAACCGTTCTACTGTTTACGGCCAAATTGTATGTTCAGAGTGGCCGAGCGGTTCTAGGCGCTTCAGTCTGGAACCGCGGGACCACTACGGTCGCAGGTTCAAATCCTGCCTCGGGCATGGATGTGTGATATGTACTTAGGTTAGATAGGTTTAAGTAGTTCTAAGTTCTAGGGGACTGATGACGTCAGAAGTTAAGTCCCATAGTACTCAGAACCTTTTATTTTGGTACGTTCAAGTGATTCAAATGCCTGTGAGCACTATGGGACTTACCCCTGAGGTCATCAGTCCCCTAGAACTTAGAGCTACTTAAACTTACCTAACCTAAGGACTTCACACCCACCCATGCCCGAGGCAGGATTCGAACCCGCAACCGTTGCGGTCGCTCGGTTCCAGACTGAAGCGCCTAGAACCACTCGGCCACTCCGGCCAGCAAATTGTATGTTTCACGTGGCTACCCACGTAAAATAAACACGCTTACAATTTCGTACGTACGGTTGTGGCGTCTCTAGCCCCCTTGCTCGCCTGCTACACTGGAACCCATTTTCCCCTCCCTCGTATTTCCCCTTCTGCTCACAGGAGCATCGTGCACGTGCACGAAGAGTGGCAGTATAGCACACAGGTTAAAAAATACAAATTGCACAGGTTTCGACGAAACAACGCTGAGGAGCCAAAAGAGTCAGTAGCTAGTAGTAAAGGGCGGTCATTGTTCACTGACAGGTATGGAAGTTTCCTCGGACGCAGCACGAGCAACAGTCACGGCCGTGCTCTCCGGGCAGAAACCTCCCAGTCACCAGGCGAGGGCTGCCCAGCCTGTGCTCTCTGAATATTTTCAGTCCTCAGCTGGTTGTCGTGGCTCCGACATCCAGCTGTTCTGCTACTCCCAACAAGATTGCCTCACGGTTGCTTTTGTCAGCAGATTCTTCGATGTTCTGAGTGCCATCCTGCTGCAGCGAGCAGCCACCTCAGGCGCCGCGTGGGGAGGGACGCGCTCTGTGCCACGAAATCACGACAGGTGCCCTAAGTTGACGTGCACTGCTGTTTCAGCGCACCGCAACGTGAAGCTGTTCATCATGCAGGGCGGCCTGCAGAGCCTGAACGAGGCGGCGCTGCGAGCCATCCCGCTGCTCGGCATCCCCTTCTTCTCGGACCAGGAGCACAACTGCGGCAAGATCGTGTCCGCCGGCATCGGTGTGCGCCTGCGCCACCGACACATCACCAAGGAGGCCGTGCTGCGCGCCGTGCGCGCCGTCCTGGAGGACCGCACGTGAGCTCCTCGCCCTCTCTCTCTCTCCATTCCCCTCCGCACCGCACACACGTATCTGTATCGACCTCATACTATCTGCATACTCTCGCGTCCGTCGGCCGTCGTTATTTAATACATCATTTATTGGTAATGTTGGTTGTTGCCGACTTACGTGTTGGGCCTTAATCAAAACGATACTTTCTTCAATTTTGATTTAAAATTAAATGCTTTTCTGAAGTTCTCTTTTTTTTAATAATATTAAACTTGAGTGGAAATTATTTTTTATGTTAATGAACGTTAGACTCACTGAATCTTAAAGCATGAACGTATAAATTGAACAATGGAATAAATTTTTCGTATTAATTTCCTCGGCCAGTCAGTTCACTTTAAAGCAAAAAAATCTTTTGTTATTAATTACAATTGCGGCTCACACACGCGCAAGAGTTTTTTTTCTTACCTCCTTTAATCATTGCATTTTAGTCGGAGTCCTGGCTCTGGCTGTTGTACTAAAAGTAAGAATCTTAAAGCTACGTATTTTCTGCAACGTCGGGCGGCTGTGGAGAAAAATGTATATTATGTTAATAGCGGGCGAGTTTTTCGTTTCCGCCAATTTTATAAGTTAATATTGCTACGTAATGGTGTCGTTGGCTGCAGCGGCCGCTGCGATTGTTGCACTCTAAATTACTCGAATGCAGGTTAATTCAAGAAAGGCGGACATCAAATCGGGATCACCTCTTACAAATTACAAGTGAACAACAATATTAAATCAATATATTATCTGCTTAATTAGTACAAATATGCTTACATTTGCCAGCGCTCGCAAGATGCCCGTCTACCCGCAAACAAGACAAGAGAAAAAGTGAAGACGACTAAAAAATTAACAAAAGAGCGTATCTTGTCGTCTCTTTAGATCATTTTGTCATATTTCTGTGCCCTCGAAACTTACAAAGAGAAATTATTATAATACGGATACATGAGAAAAATGTACATTATTCAATTTTTAGATGTGTCTTCTTTATAAATACTGTTTTTAAGTCTTTTCGTATTATTTCACTGGGGACGCTATAATACGTACTCAGTTCTCGATAGCCTGGTCAATACTTCCCATTCTTTTTCCACATTTCGACATTTTCTCTGAGATGCTCTTCCTCTGCCAAGCCAAGTAGACAGAGCTTCGTGTAAACTGCAGTACAGTCGATTCTCGATAGTTTCAGTTTCAAGTGTCCTCAGAAAATCTTACATAACTTGGCAGCCTGAAGTCACGAAAGCTTCACTGAGTAAATGTAATCAGCTAAAAGCCGCATTAAGAGTATCCTGTACAAACAAAAAACAAAACATACTACTGTAATTTCAATAGCATTTCTATTTCTTTACAAAGCGAACCAGAAAGTGACAGCCAGAACGCAACCTGTTTTTCAGTTTTTTATTAATTTTTATTTTTAAATACCGGGTGATCAGAAAGCCAGTATAAATTTGAAAACTTAATAAACCACGGAATAACGTAGATAGAGAGAGGTAAAAATTGACACACATGCTTGAAATGACATTATTAGAATAAAAAAAAAAATGTTGCTAGACGCGTGAAAGATCTCTTGCGCGCGTCGTTTGGTGATGATCGTGTACTCAGCCGCCACTTTCGTCATGCTTGGCCTTCCAGGTCCCCAGATTATTGGCTTTGGGGTTACCTGAAGTGGCGAGTGTATCGTGATCAACCGACATCTCTAGTGATGCTGAAAGACAACATCCGACGCCAATGCCTCACCATAACTCCGGACATGCTGTACACAACATTATTCCTCGACTTGGGGAATGATGGTGGACAAATTGAGCATTTCATATCATCTTTGCTTTGTCTTACTTTGTTATTGCTATTCTGATCAGATGAAGCGCCATCTGTCGGACATTTTCTGAACTTTTGTATTTTTTCGGTTCTAATAAAACCCCATGTCATTCCAAGCATGTGTGTCAATTTGTACCTCTCTATCTACATTATTCCGTGATTTATTCAGTTTTCAAATTTATACTGACTTTTTAATCCCCCGCTATTTCGAACAGAAAATACATACAAATTTCACGAAATACGTAACGGAACTTCACCGTTATTTTCCAAAGAAAGTACGAGGGTCGGTCAAAAAGTAATGCCTCCCATTTTTTTCTACTTAAAAAAATTAAGTTAAGTGAAAAATTTGAATTTGGCGCCATTCCTCAAACCTTCTTCTGCAATCCACTGCAGTAGTAACTTTCTGTGTCAACAGGTGGCAGCACAGCAGAAGTTTGTAAGATGGCCGACATCGATGTTCGTTTGAGACAGCGTTGTGTGATTGAATTCTTGAATGCAGAAGGTGAAACGCCCATACGCATTCATGAAAGACTGAAGAAGGTGTATGGTGTTGTGACAGTGGATGTCAGCACTGTTAGACGATGGGTTCGTCGTTGTAAGGAAGCTGAAGGGCAAACACCGTTGACTGACGAAAAGCGGAGCGGCAGGCCGGTGAGTGCAGTGACTCCACACAACATTCAGCAAGTTGATGACATCATTCGTGGTGACCGTCGGGTGACTGCAGATGAAGTGTGTCGCATTATTTCTCTTAGTAAAGGCACTGTGATCACGATTATTAAACAATTGGGGTACTCAAAAGTTTGTGCACGGTGGGTTCCAAGAATGTTAACCGATCAGAATAAAGAGGCAAGGAAAACAATAGCCTCCCAACACTTGTAGCGCTTCCGTTTGGAGGGAGATGAGTTTCTGAAAAAAATTGTGACCGGGGACGAAACATGGGTGCATTTTTTTGAACCCGAATCAAAGAGGCATGGAGTGGCGTCACACAAGCTCGCCGAGGAAGAAAAAATTCAAAACTGTGCGATCGGCAGGGAAAGTTATGGCAACAGTTTTCTGGGATACAGAGGGTGTGATTCTGGTTGATTTTTTGGAGCAGGGATGCACAATAAATTCTGTTCAGTACGTCACAACCCTCAAAAAACTTAAAGCACGTCTTCAGCGAGTTCGCCCAACAAAATCAATGGCAGATGTTCTTCTTTTGCATGACAATGCAAGACCACACACCAGTCGTCACACCTCTGACGAGATTGTCAAAATTGGATGGGAAGTTTTGCCTCATCCCCCATACAGCCTTGACCTGTCACCATCAGACTTCCATCTGTTCGGGCCACTAAAAGAAGCTCATCGTGGGATTCATTTTGAAGATGAGGAGGCCGTCAAAACATCCGTGCGTCAATGGCTTAGGAAGCAGAGCTGTGATTTTTACCGTGCTGGGATACATGCCCTTGTTCAAAGATGGACCAAAACTGTAGAGATGGGCGGAGATTACATTGAAAAATGACAAAATGATCATCAATGTTGTGGTTTTCAACCTATGTAATTGCATTTAAATTTCCTGACAATTAAACGTAGAAAAAAAAAGGAGGCATTACTTTTTGACTGACACTCGTATCTCCTTCACTGACCTTCAATGTGTTTGGTAGATCGAATTTTGCGTTGTGTCCAGAGCCAAAAGTACGTCATTATCTACTTCTGTTCTAAGGATGTGCGTGCTCCTGTAAGCACAAAAAATGGCCAGCGGAAATCGCAGCCGGAGTTTGCGGTACACCGCTGACGTGAATGAAATGCAGCATGCCATATTTTTGTGTTTGCCTTTTGAGCATGCACAAGACACAATATTACATCAAAAATTACAGGAACATGAACATGTCAGTATTCCAGATTCCGAGAAGGCACAAAATCTTTTCTCGAAATACGAAATGATGCTTTTGTCTATGCTAAAAGTGCGTTTTAACCGAAAAGATTTTCGCTTACAACTTTCCATTTCGTCATTTCCAGACCAGCATCCCTTCCCTCAAACTGATACATTTACTCTTCTCCATCAACACCGAAAATTTGCAACATCATCACGGAATCACCCTGCCTACGTTCGAACACGGTCACTGTACCTCAGTAAACAGCGTGCTGGCTTTATAAGTGAATGTGACTCCACTTATGTGCATCTAATTTCCCACAGAAGATGCGACGGAGGTTATCTACATCTACATGACTACTCTACAGTTCTCACTCAAATGTCTGGCAGAGGGTTATTCGAAGCAGCTTCGGACTCTTTCTCCGCCTTTTCACTCTCTAACAGCGCATGAAAAAAAAAGAACCTTTAAATCTTTCTGAATGACCTCTGATTTCAGAGGAGAAAGCTGGTGTGTGAAATTTCGTGAAAAGATCTCGCCGCAACTAACACACCTTTGTTTAATGATTGCCATGCAAATTCTCTTACGATATCCGTGACACTTCCTCCCAAATTCTGCAATGCTACGGAACGAGTTACCCTTCTTGAACTTTTTCGACACCCTTCGTCGACCGTATCTGGTAAAGTACCCATACAGCACAGCAACACACTAGCAAAGGACCCACAACAATGATGAAGTACACTTGTGGCATCATCTCAGTGTTCTGTCAGTAGAACGTAGTCATTGGATTGCCCTCCCACAATAGTAGCTATGTGATCTCCAACTTAACTTGTTCATAATAGTAATTTCTAGGCATTTAGTCAAACTGACAGCCTTTAAATTTGTGTGATTTATCGTGTAATCTAAATTTGACGGATCTCTTTGTGTACTAATATAGATGACGTCACGCTTCTTGAGAGAAAATTACCACTTTTCAAACCATTTACGCATCATCTCTAAGAACGTTTACAATTGGTTTTAATCTTCTGATGACTTTACTATGCGATAAATGGCAGCAGCATCTGGAAACAATTTCAGTTGAGTATTTAGATTATCTCCTATATCGTTTATGTAGATTAAGATCTGTAACACTTCCTTGTGGAATGCCGGACATCATTTATGTTTTATTCGATGACTGTCCATCAATTACTACGTACTGTGACGTTTCTGAGAGGAAATCATGGATCCTGTCGCAAAACTGAAGCAGTATTCCATAGGCACATAGTTTGATTAGAGGTCTCTCGTGAGGAACGGTGTCAAAATCCCTCTGGAAATTTAGAAGTACGGAATCAATTTGCTGTCGATACCACTCATTACTTCGTGTGAATAAAGTGCTAGTTGTGTTTCTCAAGAATGAATATGTTTTGAATCCGTGCTGACTGTGTGTCAACGTCTGGCGGAGAATGACCTTCGTGGAGTAGAAAAATTAAATTTGCTACCTCCACTCGACATAATACGTTAGAATTATTCACACAGTTTCACTAATATTACGCCTGTCGCGGCCAGTTATGTCAAGAAAGGCCAAATATTTATACCATATCGCTTTTCAATTATTCATTATTGAGCGAAAAAGGAGTGCCACAAATAGTTGAAAGTGGAAAGACGTACCGACATGTTCAAATTACTGAACGTTAGGTTGCCGCCAACTGGGATTTTTAGTGTTTGTGCTCGGTCTGTCATGATGATCACTTCGATTTATGGAGTGTGGGAGTGTGTGAAAACACTTAGGATTTAAGTTTTATTGACTTTTTTTCGAAGGGACAAATGTAGTTCCATTTATCGAGAAATTTAATTTATCGAGGTACGAATAAGCAATAGATTGCTGTATAGATGTGGATAAATATGACATAAATGAATTCCTTAAAATATGTGGATGCCTGGACGTGGTATCGTTTCTGTATTATCAAGTTAGAAACAAGACAGAGCAAAAAATTCGCACAGAATGAATGATTTTGTTTTGTATATATACTGTAGCTGGAGCACTAACTCTCTGTTCCAAATGAACTATTCAGATTTCGTATCAACTGATGTTTCGTCCACGAAATCATCGTGTGGCATTTCATGTTGAACTCATGCACTGACAACTGTTTTGACAACTGTTGGCTTATCTCAGGATTTAAAGACGAACTCCATTACTAGTCGCTGAAACACTAAGAATCTTTGGTCCTATTCCTCCAAGTGCCGCATGAAAGTAAAATATAAATAACACATGTTGCCAGTCAGTTTTACAAGAATGAGCACTAATGCATCCTAGTAAACACACTGCCTGGAGAAAGAAGTAATCAGTGGTTGAGAGGGTATGTGATTTTTTTTCAGTGAATACAAACTCGAATGAAATTAACAAACAACTTTACTGAGTAGGTCCGCTTATCAGTACGACGTTGCACATTTCTGTCCTAGATGCCTGCCCAAACGTGGTAGGGAAGGACGTGATAAAGCCACTGTATCTGTTTCTGAGATTAGATGACCCGGAAGTGTTGGAACTGATCCTCAATATCCTGCATATTGGCACTGCAACGAAAGTCCGAGCCAGTTCTACTGATGTTCGATCAGGCAAACATTCAGGGTGTTGCTGACTGCGTGAATACCTTGAGATCACAGAGTCAGTTTATAGTGTGATGTGCCATATGAGGTTGAGCATTGCGATCTTGAAAAGTGGCACCATTCAATGGTCGCATGAGAGGAACGCGCGAGGACACGGGATGTGTGTGTTGTAGCGTAGTGCCGTCAGAGTTGCCTCGATCTCTGTCAGACGTGACCTGATGACTCCCTATAGCGTCAGACCAAACCACTGGCTCAGTGGAAGTTCTCCCCACGACGCAATCAAATGCGCCATCGACGGTCACCCAGTTTAGTGAAGAACTGAACACAGCGCAATGGCATTGATCAGCAGTCCCAGCTTCCCAATCATGCCACGACTCCAAATGCGGCCGTTTATGTTGGGTTAACAGCACGTAAGTGTGGGAAGGTAATTACTTAATCCGATTGCTGCTAGTCTCGGAGCAATGGTACGTTATGATACATTATTTCAGTGGTTTCGTAACCTGTTTTCAGGTGGCACGTGCACATGAGTTTGGTACAAAATATAGAGGCTTCACTTGTGGCGACCTTTGAGTCCTTCACAGTGACCACTCAGCATCTAACGCTGTTTGTGGCCATTATAATCCTATCTGTCATGGTAACTGTGGTGTGCGTACTGTAAGACCTTCGGTACACACATCATCAGATTACTTGACTTGTCGCTCTAACGAAGTAGGCGAGTGTCAGCAATATGTCTCGTGGTCTTATCGTGGCGTGTTTATCTTCTGCCGTTAGCTCAGACGATAGAAACGCCACTTGCACGCTTAGAGTAGCAGATTGACGGTGACCAACTTTAAACGGAACTTGATTAGTTTTCACACACATTTATTAAAATAATAAAAAGCGTAGACATTACGTAACTTGATTCTTGATGCTGTTTACAATTGAAAATCTGAAGTTCCCTTGGTCTTGTTACGTTAATCTTATTTTCACATATTTCTGATACTTGACAAAGTGTCTACACATTTCTCTTCATGGCTATGTACAGGAATTTGATAATCTTATTAGGCGCAGACTGAAACATGACTATAGACAGGTACAGACAAATGCAGACTGGTACAGACTGTTGCAGAGAAATGCAGACTGACTCATCGGAGGACTGTACACTCGTTATAATACCTCACGCGTTCAGGTATCACTGCGCGAGTGTGATCCACGAGGAGAAAAGGTTCTATTCTAGCAGCAATCTCATTGGCTGCATTACATATTATTACGTAGATCGGTGGAAGCAGAATTTGGTCCGTCTCTAAGGCAGCGCCATCTCATAGTGAGGAGACGGACGAGCGCCGAGCCTGCGCTGTTGTGCTTAGCGAGGCGCGCTCTAGCGGGAAAGTTGTGTACGCGCTGACTGCGCAGAACTGTGTACCAGAAACAACATTAAACACGAACAGCACTGATGAACTCAGATGTGTTAACATTTAATGAAAAGATAAAGAGATGTGATAATGTAGTAGCAGATGTACCGTGAGCATGTGAGATAAATTGTTGCCGGTCTTCCCTTCCGTAGGTACTCAGAGAACATGAAGCAATACTCCAAGCTGTTCCGCGAGCACTGGGAGACGTCCCTGGACAAGGCGGTGTGGTGGCTGGAGTACATGATCCGCCACAAGGGAGCGCCGCACCTGCGCAGCGCCGCCCTGGACCTCCACTGGTGGCAGCTCCTGCTGCTCGACGTCATCGCCTTCGTGCTACTCGTGGCCATAGTTGCAATCACTGTCGTGTGCTTTGTCCTGCGGTGGACAGTTGCCCTTATATTCAGGTCAAAACAAGATAAAGTGAAGACGCAATGAGGAAAAGATGCGGACTCGGTTCTAGGTCACGGTGTGTCGGTGTGATATCTGTAACACAACGTCTTTGTGTTTCGAAACTCTTGGCCCTAGTTTACACTATTGTGAGTGTTACTGTTTACCGAACTGGTCATGTTTAATTCACATTTCCACATCATCTGAATCAATGCATTTGCGAGTTACTATTCATTTTATGGTAATGATTCATATTGAAATTTATCGTATTCATATTGTTGACAAAGAAAGGTACCAGACATCAATTTCTTTAGGTAAATGTTTGGATTGTTTTGGCAGACCGTAGTGGGTGCCTCCTTCATTGCACAAATATCCTCCATCAGAGATTGGCAAGAGATGTTTTGTGATCCACAGTTTGTAAATATTCATCTCTAGACGTGAATTATCTCTCTCAGAGACAGCAAGAGTCCTGTTATATAAGACTCTTTGCCCTGAGTGTAAGTTTCTTATTTTCATCCCGCAAAAGTAATTTCCAATGTGGCCAAGAAGTTTGGCTGTTCAGCTTTAGCCAGTTGTAACTTCCGCACATGATGAACTGTGCATCTCAGTGGTTCATATATGTACCCTATCGTGATTACATAGACATGGTTATGATTAGATTTTAAATATGCAAAGGATGCTGTGTTCTCTAGGCTCACGTCAATTTTAACATCACAAAGATTTTACAGTTGACACACACACATCATTGATATAATGCATACAATATTTAAGTAACTTTACATGTCAACTGCAATATGTGCAGGATGTTCCTATGTTACTGACATCAATGTGCATACATTCATGTTTGTCCTCTGTATCAAATGTCACTGGAGTATATGCTTGAATGTTGGTCTTGCAATTAAATATTTTTATATGCAGCTTATAGTGTACAGCAAGATGTCTTTTCACTTGTAAGAGACTTCACTGCACACCAGTTTCAAAATAATAGTATTTCTTGCGTTCTGTACACTGGTATTGCAGGTGGCTGATGTGTCAGATATTACTTGAATTATAACTCTGTAAGAAGTGGTACTACGTGGTATGCTCCATTGCTAGTTCTTGCATTTGTTTGTCTGTTCATTTCAGTTTCACTTCTAGGCTACCTTCGTGAGTGTAAAATTGTCGTCCTGAGATGTATCTGTTTATTGCAGTATGCTTTGATTTGTTTGTATTTACATGCTATCCTTTAGATTTGAATCTACTTCATGGCAAAGATGTCATTATTTGTAAATTAAAAGATCAAAATATTTGTAGTGTGTAATGAGTTCCTACTGCCTAGTCAAAAACAGTCATTGAAGGGTGCGGCAGTATTGTCATTTGTAGGTTTAAAATGCTCTTAACAATGTAACACTTTTAAGCTGTGATATCTTTTTCATAATAAGTACTGTAAATTAGCAAATGTGGAATAAATTTCATGATTATTATTTTTTATTTTGATTTCTAATGATTCCATATACAGGGTGAACTTTAATCGAATCAACTGTCTGCTCTGACGGATTTCTGACTGGAAATGGAGGATGCCCACTTGAGCGAATCTATTTTCTGTCAATGTTTTAGAAGATTCTTAATTTAAAAGACATTTAATTTTTGTCGGAAATCATTTGTCAGCTCATACATATGGTAGTGAAACAGACGTGAAGTATTGGCCATAGTATAAAAGCAGGTGTGGTGTAATGTGTAGTTTTTTTTTTTTTTTTTTTTAATCAGAGTAGCAGTAATAGGAGTGCGGCTCAGTCAGGAGAGGTCAGTGGGTTCAAATATGGACTAGGATTTGGACCACCAAATCCATCAGCGACATTTCGATCCTTCTACAACTGTCAAATTCAACTACTGAAGTGATTGTAAAGTGAAAATGTGAAGGAACAGCTGGGGCTGAATAGACACACTAGGGAGGCCTCACGTACTGGCACACACAGACTGACCTGCGTTGCGAAGGCTGGTTGTAAACGTCGTACAAAATCAGTGAACAGAAGCACCTGTGTGTTCCAGAAACGTTACCACCAGAGCAGTTAACGTAATGACCGTGCACAGGGACTTAAAAGGAATGGGATACGATGATCGAGCAGAGCATCATAAGCCACAGAGTTCTGTAGTCAGTGTTAACTGGCGCTTGAGGCGGAGTAAAGAGCGGCACAACTGGGTCACTGGAAACGAGTGGTTTGGAGTGATGACTCGTACTATATCTGCATTTCCCACATACTGCCAGTTGCAATAGCCATCCGTATATTGAGAAAAAGTATTTGTTTCAGCCTTCAGTCGCACTTTTTCTTTACTTTGCGTACTAGCTACCAATTTCGGTGCATAGTACTGTCCTCAGACATCACCTGGCACGCAGTCGTAATAACACTTGCTTCCCAAATCCCAAGTAGGTGTCAGCTGTTACTCTAGTTACAGTAACGATTTCCATTCAGGTAAATTTGATTTGTAAATTTGTCAGTAATCAGCAAGTTTTAATTACATTTATGATAGATGTCGACAGGAAGTGCAAAATGGCTAAGCAGGGATGGATAGAGAACAGATATAAGGATGTAGAGGCTTATCTCACTAGGGGTAAGATAGATACTGCCTACAGGAAAATTAAAAAGACCTTTGGAGAGAAGAGAACCACTTGCATGAATATCAAGAGCGCAGATGGACACCCAGTTCTAAGCAAAGAAGGGAAAGCAGAATGGTGGAAGGACTATATAGAGGCGATGTTCTTGAGGACAATATTATGGAAATGGAGGAGGAGGTAGATGAAGATGAATTGGGAGATATGACACTGCGTGAAGAGTTTGACAGAGCACTGAAAGACTTCAGTCGAAACAAGGCCCTGGGAGTAGACAACATTCCATTAGAACTACTGACAGCCTTGGGAGAGCCAGTCCTGACAGAACTCTACCATCTGGTGAGCAAGATGTATGAGACAGGCGAAATTCCCTCAGACCTCAAGAAGAATATAATAATTCCAACCCCAAAAAAGCAGGTGTTGACAGATGTGAAAATTACCCAACTATCAGTTTAATAAGTCACAGCTGCAAAATACTAACGCGATTTCTGTACAGACGATTGGAAAAACTGGTAGAAGCCGACCTCAGGGAAGATCAGTTTGGATTCTGTAGAAATGTTGGAACACGTGAGGCAATACTGACCCTAGGACTTATCTCAGAAGAAAGATTGAGGAAAGGCAAAACTACATTTCTAGCATTTGTAAACTTAGAGAAAACTTTTGACAATGTTGACTGGAATTCTCTTTCAAATTGTGAAAGTGGCAGGAGTAAAATACAGGGAGCGAAAGGCTATTTACAATTTGTGCAGAAAGCAGATGGCAGTTATAAGAGTCGAGGGACATGAAAGGGAAGCAGTGGTTGGGAAGAGAGTAAGACATGGTTGTAGACTCTCCCCGATGCTATTCAATCTGTATATTGGGCAAGCAGTAAAGGAAACAAAAGAAAAATTCGCAGTAGGTATTAAAATCCATGGTGAAGGAATAAAAACTTTGAGGTTCGCCGATGACACTGTAAAACTGTCAGAGACAGCAAAGGAGTTGAAAGAGCAGTTGAACGGAATGGACAGTATCTTGAAAGAAGGGTATAAGATGAACATCAACAAAAGCAAAACGAGGATAATGGAAACATCGAATTAAATCGGGTGATGCTGAGGGAATCAGATTAAGAAATGAGACACTTAAAATAGTAAAGGAGTTTTGCTCTTTCGGGAGCAAAATAACTGATGATGGTCGAAGTAGAGAGGATATAAAATGTAGACTGGCAATGGCAAGGAAAGCGTTTCTGAAGAAGAGAAATTTGTTAACATCGAGTATAGATTTTAGTCTCAGGAAGTCGTTTCTGAAACTGTTTGTATGGTGTGTAGCCATGGATGGAAGTGAAAAATGGACGATAAATAGTTTAGACAAGAAGAGAATAGAAGCTTTCGAAATGTGGTGCTACAGATGAATGCTGAAGATTAGATGGGTAGATCACATAACTAATGAGGAGGTATTGAATAGAACTGGGGAGGAGTTTGTCGAACAACGTGACTAGAGGAAAGGATCGATTGGTAGGACATGTTCTGAGGCATCAAGGGATCACCAATTTGGAACTGGAGGGCAGCGTGGAGGGTAATGGGATAACCGACTGTTTTCAACTGCCGACTGTAAAAAAAAAAAAAAAAAAAAAAAAAAAAAAAAAAAAAAAAAAAAAAAAAAAAACCCTCAACGAAAAAACAACCAAATGAAACAATACTTGCTCCTCTCCCTGTAGCAACGTCACACTCCATGTTTGAATGATTTCACTTAATGTGAGATAACCGACTGACACAAGCGTCTGTCGGTTACGTCAGTTGCATGAACACTTTTTTGTTCTTTTTTTTTTACACATTTCCGCCGCTGCCCGTAGCCTCCTCCAGCTGTTGCCAGTGCAAGGAAGACAGCCTGCGCGAGGAGGTGACGCTGTGGCCGTCGCGAGCGCAGAGCTGCTGCGATCTGTGGCAGTGGCGACTGGCCACCTCCTCGCACCGGCTGTCTTCCTGGCACTGACAGCAGCAGGACGCTGACACGGAGCGTGCGGGATGGGCGCGCAGTCGTCGTCCTAAATGTTTTTTTTTTAATTTAATTAATCATGTCACCCCTAAATTGATTTGTTTGTTTGTTTTTTGTTGAGTCATCTGTCTTCTTTTGGTTTGATGCAGTCTGCCACGAATTCCTCCTTCTCATGTACCACCAGTACTTGCAGCAAGCAACCTACCTACAACAGCAATTAATTATTTATTGGATGTGTTCCATGCAGTGTCTTCTTGCCTTCCTCTATAGTTCTTGCCCGCTATAGCTCCCTCTAATACCATTGGAAGTTATTCCCTGGTGTCTTAACAGATGTCATATAATCCTTTCCTCTCCTATTGTGCGTAGAACATTCCTTCCATTCAGTCCACTTATTTTTCAACATTCGTATACAACACCACATCTCTCAAATGCTTCGATTCTCTTCTGTTCAGGTTTTCTCACAGTCCATGTTTCACTACCATACAATGATGTGATCTCAGAAATTTCTTCCTCAATTTAATACTTACGTTTCTCTTGGCCAAGAATGCCCTTTTTGCAAGTGCTAGTCTGCTTTCGGTGTCCTACTTGCTCCGTCTCTCATGGGTTATTTTTCTGCCAAGGCAGCAGAATTTCTTAATTCATCTACTTCACGATCATCAATGATGTTAAAGCTTCTAGCTCCTGTAATATCTGCTGCTCCTCCTCATTATTTCCTTCCTCCTACTTCTTCGACTCCATGTTCCGTATTCAGTAGACTGTTCATTCCGTCCAGCAACTACTGCAATTCCTTTTCACTTGCACTGAGAGTAGCAATGTCATCAGGGAATCATAAAATTGATATCCTTTCACTTTGAATTTGAATTCCTCTCTTGAACCTTTCTTTTGTTTCCATTACTTTTTCGAAGTATAGATCGAACATCCTTTTTAAACAGAGCACTTCATTCTTGGTCTTCTACCACTCTTATTATTCCCACTTGTCTCTTGTACATGCTGTATAACCCGTCTCTCCCTATAGCTAACCACTATTTTCCTCAGCATTTCAAACATCTTGTACCATTTGCCATTGTCGAACGCTTTTCCAGGTCTGCAAATACTACGAACGTGTCTTCATTTTCCTTTAGATTTGCTTTCATTATCGACTGCAACGTCAGAGCTGCCTGTCTGGTGCCTTCACCTTTTCTAAAGGAAACATGGTCGTCTAACACATCCTCAGTTTTCTTTTCCATTCTTCTGTGTATTATTCTTGTCAGCAACTTGGATGCCGAGGTCCTTACGGTGATTGTGCGATAATTCTCGCACTTTTCAGCTCTTTCAGTACCTGAATTCGTGTGGGTGATATTTTTTCAAATGTCAGATGGTATATCGTTAGACTCATGCATTCTACACACCAGCTTGAATAGTAGTTTTGTAGCCACTTCCCCCAATGATTTCAGAAATTCTGGTTGAATATTGTCTATCCCTTCTGCCTTACTTGATTTTAAGTCTCTCTGATCTCTTCTAAATTCCGATTCTGATGTTGGGTCCCCCATCGACTCCTGTTTCGCCTTCTATCACATCAGACAAGTCTTCCCATTCACACGTGCCTAGCGTGTACTCTTTTCACCTCAATACTTTCACCTGAATACATGCGTCAACCGACAGAAAAACTAGACTGGTTTCACTTGAAAAGAAAGAATGAATAACTCAGTCTGTACGCAAAACGCGACTGAGTGGGGTCGAATTCTTGCGTGCAGCCACTCTCAGAGACTGGTTTCACACAACAGAAATGAATAAATAAAAATCTAACCGATACGTGGAAGCGCAGTTGACTGACTGGATTGTTTCCATTCGGTTGCTCCCATTGACCAGCTTCACTCAAAAGAATCAATGAATAATTCAACTGCTGCTTTAAACCAAACAAATGAGTCGATTGTTCCTATCACTTCAGTTTAAGCTAAAACTTAATAGCTATCTTATCGTATGAAATAAAATGCAACCATAGCTGAAGTAGCTTAGCGGCACTGCATCGAATGGATTCAGGGTTATTGCACTTTTGGTTCTTCACTTATCAGGTATTTCTAAAAATAATGTTATGTGTAATGTACAGACGGCAGTAGAGCCAGGATGGGGAAAGTGTAGGCACATTTATTTGGCCCAAGCATTGTTGACACATACCAATTATTTAACAATAATCGGTTATACATCCAAGTTAATACAATTAACAATTTAAAAGGAAATTTTAGCAATAGAATTAAAAAAAAATTCTCCAGAAGAACATGCAGTCCCACTCTGAAACATTACGTTAAGGTACTGTTAGTAAAAGGTATATTATATATCATGTGCAGTCATCAAGACCTCATGAACACTGTTTTGGTTCAACATATGGTGAAAACACCAAAAATGCTGATCTTCAACACAAATTAAAAATAAATAATTTTACACATCACTCACAATACTACACGAATTATTTCACACATACAGTCTATTACGAGCTCAACAGTCATTTCTGCCAGCTGTGTGATACCTAAATTTGATCGATACAGAATAAACACAGCTCATAAAAAATGATCTTCCAACATACTATAAAACAACTTTATAATAAAAAGATGACTGCTTTTTTCCATTCAAATTTCTGCATAACAGTTTTGTACTAACAAGCTACAGTTACTGCCTCGTACTTGCTGCAGACAGACAAACACATCTGTCAATAAATGATTGATTAACGAGGTGACAATTCAGAGCTAGCAACTTCTTGTAACAATTGATTCTCAAATGCTGACACGAAAAACATTCTACAAAACAGAATCATACAAATTAAAGTTCCACTCACTACAAAATCCAACAAATCACGCAATATAAATAATGGTCACTTCGTAACAATGGAACTGAAAAACATTACCCACTGAAGTGTGCTTCTCACTCACAACAATCCTTTAAGTGCATACACAACACAGCTCAAAATCTATATCCCAAACAATATCAGTAGAATTAGGAAATTTTGCAATTTAAACGCACCAGTTTTAACAAAATCTAATGTAATAATAATTTGGACAGAACTTTCATAAAATGATCGATGATAGTGAGTACCGTGCCATACACTATGAAACAAATTAAGAATTATTCACAGTAGGCACCTAGCGCATTATGATATTCTCTGAATTATTTCAAATCACAAAATTTTGGCTACAAGTACCAACCCCATAATAAATAATGATCATGAAATATAATAAAAGTATATGAAAATTTCGGCCTTCGCCAGGTGATAAGAACCTCACCAAGGCAGTTTCCTGTTACACTCGAGTGCTAGGCCCAGCTGGTCATGGAGAACCACGGTAAGCAAGCGAGCATTCCGTGCTCCCCACATGCTCGCAAACAGCCACAATCATCGCATTCCTTAATCGGCAGGCACCAGTTGACTCCCCGCCGCTTCTTTATTTTCTCTTTATTGTAATTTTAATCACCTCAATACAAGGTGGGCTGGCAGCAGCATATTACCCTGCTCTTCAGCCTTGAGTGGTACAGTAACATCACATATAGGTGGCTCAGACAATACAATAAAAACGGCGGGCAAAAAAATGTAGATACAAAAAAAAACAGTAAACATGAAGCCGTTCACGCTGGATGAGAAAAACACTAACACTTGGTGACACAGCGCACATAACACGGATGACTCGACGGCACACGTGAACGGTGGTGCCGTGACGGCGAAAGGACACTGAACACAAAACGAAGGCACACACACGAGACACTGATGGCAATGATCTCCGGTGCGCAAATGTTCACTGAGCGTGTGCGAGTCCGGCGACCTGCCAAGGGAGGGGGAGGAGGAAGGGGAGTGGGACAGGGAGGGCAGATGCCATGGGCAAGGGAGACAGGGGGAGGGGAGGAAAAAAAGGGGGGAGCCCGGGGGAAGAGGGGTGGAGGAAGGGGACGGGGGAAAAGGAGAGAGAAGGGAGGGAGGGTGCCAAGTGGAGAGGCCACAGGAAGTGGGGGTGGGTAGGATCAAAGTTGATAGGAGGGGTAGATGGAGGGGAGGAGGACTTCATCAGGGAGGGGGAGCTGCCGGAAGCCACCTTGGGAGAGGGTAAGGAGGGTGGAGAGATGGAGACCGGGTGGGAATACAGGTGCGGCAGCGGGCGGGGGTGGGAGAGGATGGGCGAGACAAGAGGGTGAGGGGGGTCGAGTTTGCGGGAGGTGTACAGGATCCGAATCCTTTCAAGGAAAAGGAGGAGGTGGGGGAAAGGAATGAGATCGTACAGGATCCACGTGGGGGAGGGGAGACGGATGCGATAGGCGAGGCGGAGAGCATGTCGTTCAAGGATTTGAAGGGATTTATAAAAGGTAGGGGGGGCAGAGATCCAGGCCGGATGGGCGTAGCAGAGGATAGGGCGGATGAGGGATTTATAGGTGTGGAGGATGGTGGAGGGGTCCAGACCCCACGTACGGCCTGAACGGAGCTTGAGGAGGCGGAGTCGGGAGTGTGCCTTGGCTTGGATTGTCCGGAGATGGGGGATCAAGGAGAGGCGACGGTCGAGGGTGACGCCAAGGTACTTGAGGGTGGGGGTGAGAGCGATAGGACGGCCATAGACGGTGAGATAGAAATCAAGGAGGCGGAAGGAAGGGGTGGTTTTGCCTACAATGATCGCCTGGGTTTTGGAGGGATTGACCTTGAGCAACCACTGGTTGCACCAAGCGGTGAACCAGTCAAGATGGGATTGGAGAAGGTGTTGGGAGCGCTGCAGGGTGGGGGCAAGGGCAAGGAAGGCAGTGTCATCGGCAAACAGGAGAAGGTGGCCCGGGGGGGGGGGGGGGGGGAAGCAGCGGCATGTCCGCCGTACACAAAAGGTACAGAAGGGGGGAGAAGACGGAGCCTTGGGGCACACCAGCGGAGGGAAAAAAGGTGTAGGAATCTGTGTTATGTATGGTGACGTAGGAAGGACGGCGGGAGAGAAAGGAGCCGATCAGACGGACGTAATTAATGGGAAGGGCGAAAGTTTGGAGCTTGAAGAGGAGACCAGAATGCCATACGCGGTCATAAGCACGTTCGAGGTCCAGGGAGAGGAATATTGCAGAGCGATGGGAATTAAGCTGTTCAGAAAGGAGATGAGTGAGGTGAAGGAGAAGGTCGTCGGAAGAGAAGGATGGCCGAAAGCCACACTGGGTGACGGGAAGGAGGCGGTGCTGGCGGAGATGCTGGTTGATGCGGCGGGTGAGGATAGATTCCAGGACCTTGCTGAAGACAGAGGTAAGGCTGATGGGACGGTAGGAAGAGACGGCAGACGGCTGTTTGCCAGGTTTAAGGAACATCAGGATACGGGAGGTTTTCCACAGATCGGGGTAGTAACCGGTGGACAGGACTACATTGTAGAGCCTGGCCAAGGTGGAGAGGAAAGAGGCAGGAGCTTCGCGAAGGTGATGATAGGTGACACGATCGTGACCAGGAGCGGTGTTGCATTTCGTGTGGAGTGTAGCGATGAGATCCTGTGTAGTGATTGGGGCATTGAGTTCCGTGTGTGTAATGTTGTCCAAGTACTGGAAACCAGGTGCGAGGGAAGGGATAGAGGTGTCAGTTCGATCGCAGACATCCGGAAAGAGGGAGTAATCGAACTGGCGATCATCGGGGATGGAAAAGACATCAGACAGGTAGGAGGCAAAGTGATTGGCCTTACTAAGGGCGTCAGGGAAGGGGTGATCATCATGGAGAAGAGGATAGTAGGGGAGGGTTTAGTTCCAGTAAGGCGATGGAAGGCTGACCAGAACTTGGACGAGTTGATAGGTAGGGTGGCATTCAAATGGGTGCATGTCTGTCGCCAGTCCCGGCGTTTCTTTGCCACGAGCAAATTATGAATGTGTCGTTGGAATTGCCGGTGGCATCGTAGTGTGTCTGGGTCACGCGTGTGAGGAAGGCACGGTAGAGACGGCGGGATTCACGGAGGAGGAGGACGGCCTGTGGGGGTAAGGTAGGACGGTGGGGGTGGATAACGACATTATGGACGTGGGCCTCCACGGCCGCAGACTAGATCTGCTGGAGAAAAGTGGCGGCATAGGTTACATCGGCAGGGCGATGGAAGGTGAAGGGGTGGCTATCGACCTGTGTGGAGAGGGTATCCCGGTAGGCATTCCAGTTGGCACGGGAATAGTTATGGACATACTTAGGGGGAGGGTCATGGTGAGGGTTGGGGCAGGGGCGACGACCGTCTGAAACGGTGAGGAGAACAGGGAGATGGTCGCTACCAATAGGGTCCAGGACATCCACCGTTAGGCGGCCAAGGAGGTTGGTGGAGGAAAGGACAACATTAGGAGTGGTGTTGGATTCGGGACAGGTGTGCTGGGGGATGGGCATGAGGTCGCCTTGAAGGGAGTAGAGGAACCGATGCCACCGTCGTAGCTGGGTGGTGGAACGACTGTGGATGTTGAGGTCGGCGGCGATCACGTAGGAGGAGAAGGTACGGTCAACGTGGGAGAGGAAGTCGAAGGGAAAGGGGCGTTAGGGCGGACATAGATGGTGGCGCAGGTAATGGTAAGGCCAGGAAGGAGAGGTTGGAGCCGAACAGGGATCTGGCGGTGGTGACCAATGGCAACTCCGCCACGCGCAATCGGGAGGGGATTATCAGAACGTTGAAGGAGGTATGGCGAAGTGTGGACGGTGGGGTGCGGTTGGAGGAAGGTTTCATTGAGGAGGAAGGCGTCCACGCGGTGGGTGGTAAGGGTGTGCAGTAAGAGGTTCTTGTTGGCAGGAAGGGAGCGGATGTTGTTGAATAGGATACGGTATTGTCGCGCCATGATAGGGATTTAGGCAAGGGTGTCAAGGCGGGAGAAGGTGAAATGGGCCTGGTTGTTGGAGTAGGTGGCGTACATTTTCAGGTGGAAAACGGAACGGGCGGCGAGGGATACCTGGTGCAGGGTGTGGGGGCGCTGAAAAGGATGAACATTCTGAAGGACGATGGTGAGGAATCTGATGATGTCCTCAGCGGTAGGGGGTGGACGAAGGGAATTGCCGGGAGGGGTGGGGGCGTCCAGAGGGCGGACAGGAACGGTGAGCTCAGGAGTGGTAGGAGGGAGTCGGGCTTTACATTTCTGGGAGTAAGTGGGGTGAGGGAGGTTACAGGTATTACAGGAGGGGGGGGGGGGGACTGGAGTTTGGGGCACTGCCTGAGAAAGTGGGCTTGCCTACAGTGCGGGCAGGTGGGGGCCTCGTGGCACTCAGATGTAGGGTGCGCATTATACCGCAAGCACCTCTGGCAGCGGAGGGATTGATGAGGTTAACGGGAAGGGTCAACTGGGTAGCGGCGGTGAAAGAGAAGGGCGGTGAGGGTTGTCGGGCGATGCGGGCTTGGGGTTGGCGGGAGGGAGATGGGGAAGGAGCAGGGGTGAGGTAGGCATTAGGCCCAAAGCGGGTGACAGGGATGCGGGAAAGGAGGTCCGTGTGGAGGGTAGGGCTGGGGGAGGAGATGAGAACCGAATCACGGCGAGGAGTAAGGAGGGAGATGGGGGCACTAGGAAAATTCTGGCGAAGGAAGAGGGTGAGGTTCCGGGCTTCAAGGAAGGAGGGATCAGGACGGGAGAGGAGGTAGCGGTAGGAGAGGGTGGAGGAAGATGAGGAGAGAGGGCAGGCGGGGAGATATCCATGGCAACATGAGTTGGGGAAGGGGGACGAGGCGGAGCCTTTTTGGGAGTAGAAGAGGCAGGGGTGCCTCTGGGGCGCTTGACGGCGGCGGAGGAGGTGTGGGGGATGGGAACGACTGGAATGTGGCGGGGAGTGGCAGGTCCCAGTGCCGGTGTCGGCGCCGGGGATGGTGAGGGTGATGGCGAAGGCGACGGTGATGATGATGATGATGACGAGGGCGAAGGGGAGAGTCGAGCATGAGCTGTAGCTCTCCGGGCAACCACCCTAGCGGGGGCCGCAGGAATGGAAGGAGCAGGGGGAGGGAGGGGAGGGAAGGGATCAGAGGAGGCAAGGGAGGGAGGAGCTGGGGATGGGCGACAAATAGGGAGGGAGATGGGAGAGTGAGGAGTGGGGGGATGGACGGGGGGGGAGGGATGCGGCACACCATGTGATAGTGGTGGCAGCGGCTGAGGGGGAGGTGTAGATGATGGCAGTGGTGGTGGCTGTAGAGGAGCTGGTGGGGTTTGACATCATAATGAGAGGAGAAACACAGAACAAGACAAGGAAACGAACGAGAGACGGGCAGGGCGACGAGAGACACAGAGTACACGGTGACGAAGAACAAAGGAGACTGGGGCCAAAGCCCCACTCTGCTGTCGCTGGCGGTGGGGGCGACCCGGTTGGCTGGCTGGTGGTGACGCCTCCGCTGCTGCTGCTGCTGCTGCTGCTGCTGGAGGCAGCTAGGACCACCGCTAGCTGCTGGCGCCGACCAGGGCTGGCGGTGGGGGCGACCCGGTTGGCTGGCTGGTGGTGACGCCTCCGCTGCTGCTGCTGCTGCTGCTGCTGGAGGCAGCTAGGACCACCGCTAGCTGCTGGCGCCGACCAGGGCTGGCGGGGACCGGCGCTGGCGGGGGCCGGCGCTGGCGGGCTGCTGGCGAGACCGCTACTGGCGGCTGCCGGCCGCTCGCTGCTCGCTGCTAGTGGTGACCGCTGCACGGCGACGGACGGGCTGGCTGGCTGGCTGGCTTGCTGGCTGGCACCTGCAACACCTATCACTCCGATTGGTACCGCAACAGCACAATCGAAGGGCGGTATACAAGCGAGTTACCGCCAGAGAATGCATGCCCCGCCGCTTCCGTCCTGTCGCCATATATACCGTCCTCCAAAACTGTTGCTTCGCGCACCAGTTCCAATAGCGCTGCGGCGAAAACAAGTGAAATAATTCCGCGGGTAAATCAAAATGTTGAACCGGGACACGGCTCATTATGTTATCCAGCTCAACGAATCACCATGGTCAACTCCGGAAAAAGATGTCATTAGTCAAGTGTTCTTGTCATGTTATACTTGAGGAAGACTAAAAATGTAGTTAGTGGCATTAACTGGGCGAAGATTTAAATCTCAAACCTCCTGAACAAAGCTATTATATTTATACCTTTACAAATTAAAAAAGTAACAGATGTCACCCGCGCGTAAAGCACTACAACGATGCCACGCAGTCTATAATTGACAGCACAGACGTGTTGTGTTCAGTTTCTTATACACACTTTCTCGAACTCTCCCAACAAATGTGTATTCCATTTACTTTTCCCAGTACTGATTCCAAGCGTTGCTTCCATATCACAGGGCATCGTAGTTGTACTAATATATAAACGATATGACAACATTCCGAAGTTTGCCACAAATCTTGTAACCTGATACTATCGTGATTGTTCTCTTTGTAATGGACATTATCGTGCATTTATCCTCTTTTAAAGATGCCTACCATTCAGTAAATCAGTGGTATTTGACCAGCAGTCAGAGGCCGGCCGGAGTGACCGAGCGGTTCTAGGCGCTCCAGTCTGGAACCGCGCTACCGCTACGGTCGCAGGTTCGAATCCTGCCTCGGGCATGGATATGTGTGATGTCCTTAGGTTAGTTACGTTTAAGTAGTTCTAAGTTCTAGGTGACTGATGACCTCAGCTGTCATCATGCTCAGAGCCATTTGAACCATTTTTTGAACCAGCAGTCAGATACTACAAGGGGACTTCAGAATGTTAGTTGCACATGGCAGGTCAAACAACTTTTATTGAACGCTGTATTACACTTGAAAGTGGCGCAGATGCGTGACACTATTCATTAACACGGTTCTAAGTGCGTGTTAACTGTGGTTCTACAAATTGTTCGGGTACTCGACAGTAGAAATCTGCTCATTGCTGACAGCGCCGTTCCAGAACACTCCTCACCGTGCAAAAAATCTGTCTCCCGCAGATGTTGTTCCAGCTTATCGAAAAGATGGAAACAGTGCGATGCAAGACTGGATCACCACCACCCACGTCTGAGTGGCCTTATTCACCATTTTACTACAGCTGAACGCGACATCGCGTTTGGTCCACATATCATGGTCAACATGCGTGCAGTTCTGGCGTTTTGCTCGAGCGTCGTGCTTTCCCCAAATACCTCAGCTTTGGAGTACGTTTGCAACTGCCGCGCTGTTTCACTCGCTCAATGTCATTTACCTATTATCCCCATTGCAACAAAATGTGTCTCTTCCGAAAACTCGTCGCTGTTATTGCACAGTGGTCTTAGAGTGGGCAGAACTGGTGACTTACTTTCTGATGTCCCTAAGTAGTATGTCCGAGATTAAGAGGATTAGCATCAGGTGTTTCACGTATCTAAGACCCCCCCCCCCCCCTCTCTCTCTCTCATTCTGCGAACTGTCACCTGAATGTCTCTAGTGGTCGAGGACACTTCCAGATAAATGGGGATCCAGCTGCATTACAAATTTTCTCCAAGTCTATAGCCACTATTCAAATAATAGAGCATAGATTTGTTTTGATCATATGTCGTTTTACGGCGAATTCTCCTTACAGGTGTCAAACCAACAGCATATTTAAGAACACAGTTCAAAACAACACATATCAAGACGACACAGCTCGAGACAAGGCAAAAGGATGACAGTCAAGAATGCTGAAATAAAAGAAGCGAGCGAGTGCGAACACACACACACACACACACACACACACACACACACACACACACACACACCTATCGATCCAAACACACAAAAAACTTCGCATCAGTATAACACAACATAACATAATACATGTGTAGGAACTGGACAGGGAGTGACACGTAACACACATTTGCAGTTTTTAGTTTGCGTGTATTTTTAACTAAAAGAAATTAGTCTGTCGCAGGAATTCTCCCTCTGAAGCTGTCCACACTGACGTAGCACACTGATGATTATGAGCAAAACGAAGTATCTGCCAGGTGCAGGAGATGAGGGTGAAGTGGTAGAAGGGAGGGAGGGGGAGAGAGGGAGGAGATGGGTGGGGGCAAGCCGAAGAGGACAGGGACAGAGGGACGTGGGAGGGAAGAGGTGAGGATGGGGTGCAGGTACTCAGGGGGAGGGGGAAAAGAGGAAAATCCACTCTGGGAGAAGGAGGGGAGAGGAAAAGGGGGCCCTGGGGAGGGGGGAGGGGACAAGGCCAGGTTACAGTTTGAAGGAAGGGTATATGTCTTGGTGATGTTCAACATTCGGAAAGGGGAGATGCTGGAAATTGCCCTGATGGTGATGGAGGGTGTGGAGGTGGAGAGAGGGAGGGATACAGTTATATAAGTGTGGATTTGGGCGGGGCTTGGAGAGGAAGGAGGAAATCAGGGGATGGGGGGAATCCAGCCTGCAGACAGTGTAAAGGTTGCAGAGATGTTGGAGGAAATGGAGGAGGTGGGGGAAGGAGATGAGGTCGTACAGGAGCCATGTGGGGGATGGAAGGTTAGGCGTTCGAGGAATTGAACAGCCTTGTAAAAGCGGGTGGTTGGGGAGATCCAGGCTATGCTGGCATAACAGAGGATAGGACAGATGAGGGATTTGTAGGTGTGGAGGATGGTGGAAAGATGAAATCCCTATGTCTGGCCAGACAGGAGTTTCAGGAGGCAGAGGTGGGAATGGGCTTTCTACTGGATGGTCCGGAGGTGAGGGGTCCAGGTGAGGGGACAGTCGAAGGTGAGACCAAGGTATCTTAGGGTGGGGGTGAGCTGGATGGGACAACCATAAAGGGTGAGGTAGAAATCATGGAGACGGAAGAAGTGGGTGGTGTGGCCTATGATGACTGCCTGGGTTTTGGAGGGGGTGAGACGAAGGAACCACTGGTTACCTTTAAAATCTAAATTTGAAAAAGTAAACCTGGGTGAATTTTATAAACCTTCTTTGACCGAAGAGAAATATCCGCAACTGAGATCACTTGCAAGAAGGATTTTTTTTAAGCACATGTAATTGTGAACAGCTTTTTTTCTCTTATGAAAATGCAACACACATAAAGGTTACCAGGCGACAACCTGGAAAATACTTTAAGACTCAGTATCAGTGACATAAATCCAGATATCAACAATATTGTGTTAAAAATTCATACTCAGAGCTCACATTAATCTGTGATTGAATATATTTTTGATATCAATGAACCACAGTAAATACATTTATTACGTGTAACTTTGGAGCTTTCAAAATGGCTGATTGCAAAATTTTTATGTTTAGCGTACTGGATTTAGACAAAATTGGGTTTCTATGCAATCACATGATCTTGTAAAGTTTTGTGTTGGCTCTGAGCTATAATGACATAGTGTAAGGAACCAAGACGCCGAGTTACAGTACGGCGCGAAAATAAATACAAATATCTGAAGATGGGGTGTCGTTTACTGTCACAGTCACAGACGACAAAATTCCACCTCATTCGGCGGGCAAGCTGCTGTCAAGCCAGGTGAGATTCCTTTTGACGACTGTATAACCTAGTTTTTGTGTTTCGCTATGTATGATAATATTCTTATTCTCTTGAAAAGCTTATGGGTGAGTTCAAATAAATTATCTGCAAATCTGCATGTCGCAGATGTATTTGAACCTATCTATTACAGGCGCTGCTATCGTGTCACACGAGTACTTTCGTCTTATTGACTCTACAGTCTGTGAAACCTCTGCTTTCATTGGTGTGAGCAGTTTCGGCCTTTTCGTGCAGTGTAAACAACATACGATTTGTGCGTACCGTTAGCAATGATACAAATTTCACACGAAAGTCTGGAGGCCCCCACATATTCAATAGTAGCGTTAATACGTCAATATATTGACTTTCTGAGGGCAGAGTGAATTAGCAACATGTATCAAGCGTTTGAGGACAATTATTATCAGTTTGACAAATCGTCATTCTGTTCACAGTTCTTTCTCGTATAAACACTAGCAACTAATTCTTTTCTGTTGTGGCCTTATTAGAACAATGCAGTTGTTGAAACTGTGGAAAATTTATAGAGAATTAGCTGCAACCAGTTACTTTTATAGAAATTTATTTCTCCATGATGACATTCTAGATGCCTAGCACCCCATCTTCACATAATTTCATTTATTTACATGCCATGGCCTTAGTTTCTTTACTACGGTGTTGTAGAATTTTCCAATGGTGGTTTTAAGCCAACTATTGCAAAAAGGCATACTACATAAAGGCATACTGTTTACGACGCGCAAATAAATGAAAACGTGAAGATGGGTGAATATAAACTTTCATTCAACAATTCTATTTTCGAATCAATTTGTTAGCATGGCTTGTTGGGAAAGGGGTGTTATTCATATCGGTCCGTTACCTCGTAAAACTTAACGTCACAGGCCCATTAACTGTGACTTTATGTGTTGCAATCACGTCATGTGACAAAGCGGCCCATGAGCTGAAATATGTATGCAAATCCGGCCTGCGGGTTGCCATAGGTTGCCCACGCCTGATTTAGATGTCTTTCCTGCTTCGATTGCATGGTTGTGGTGCAGCTGTACTTTCAAAAAGAAAAGTAACAAATCATGCCAACTCTCTTGTTGTTTTTTGAACATGAAAAGGCATTTCATGTGTGATTAGGAGTAAATTATGAGAAATAATGTAAATTTAAGGATATCGCAACCATTCGGTTAAATCAGTTGACAGGTTACAATGGAACACGTCAGGAAAAGTGTATATCGAACCAGCTAGCCGGAACGAAATGGTCTTAAATCAGGAAGTTAAACATTGCTTCCTAAATCACTAGTGCTGCCTAATACATAGACGCAATCTCACAGGTATCGGAAAGTAGTTGTACGATAATTTTGAAATTGATAAAAAGTTATCAAATATCTTTAGCTTAAGTACTTTTAGTATTTTTAAGCCTATTACAGGTTATCTTCTGAAAAAGCAAAAATAATGTGGTCACCTGCATATGACAGAGTATTTAAAACCACAATGTCCGCTATAAATTTATATGTTACAGTATCTTGTGATAACTGTGAGACTGCCGCTGTAAATACAGCGGTGTCTCATAATTTCTTTTCTAGTGATTGTACAGGGGACATAGTAGACAAAGTTGTGACAGGGAATACGTGCCTGGAGATGTACTGTGTACTGCTTCGCTGTAAAGTAAGTTTGAAGATGGGTCGCTTTCAGATCTCGCGCTGCACGGTGCACACAGCACAGACACAATAAACTCTGGCCGTGTGGTCTACGTTTTCGGGTTCTCTTCTACGAGATGAATGACGTTCTCTCAAACTCGAGAGTGCCGTCGTCCGTGGATCATCACAGTCAACCCCTCTGATTGCGGTCGCAGCAGTTACTCGCTGTCATTGTTATAGCCAGTGAAAATGGGATGCTACAGGGACTGATAACGGCGTCATATTGTCAACTTGGATGCGCAGCGTGGAGCGGGAGATACGAAACCGATTCGATTTTCAGACTTATTTTATATCCAATCGATACAGTCCGGATATGGGTTTTCTTGGGTTTCTTACCAAAACTTTATCTACTAAGTCCCCTCTACAGCCTCTCAAGACCTGAATAGTAATTATGAGGAATCATGTATATTAAATATCACTGGTGACTTGGGAATACCTGCTGATGCCTATGATTTAGGACTACGTTATACTGCTAATTAGGTCGGTCTCAAATTTTACTGACGTGTCCGCATAAGAGCTTCAAATCGTTTTAATCGCATGTTTGGGATATGGTTCAATTTCCGTTACTTCTCTAGAAAATTCTTTAAGCTGTGTATACAGGGTGTTACAAAAAGGCACGGCCAAACTTTCAGGAAACATTCCTCACACAGAAATAAAGAAAAGATGTTATGTGGAAATGTGTCCGGAAACGCTTAATTTCCATGTTGGAGCTCATTTTAGTTGCTTCCACCTAAGCTCAATGGAGCACGTTATCATGATTTCATACGGGATGTCCGCAGCTCGTGGTCTTGCGGTAGCGTTCTCGCTTCCCTCGCAGGAGGTCCCGGGTTCGATTCCCGGCGGGGCCAGGGATTTTCTCTGCCTCGTGATGACTGGGTGTTGTGTGTCTTTCATCATCATTTCATCTCCATCGACACGCAAGTCGCCGAAGTGGCGTCAACTCGAAAGACTTGCACCAGGCGAACGGTCTACCCGACGGGAGGCCCTAGTCACACGGCATTTCCATTTCCATTTCATACGGGATACTCTACCTGTGCTGCTAGAACATGTGCCTTTACAAGCACGACACAACATGTGGTTCATGCACGATGGAGCTCCTGCACGTTTCAGTCGAAGTGTTCGTACGCTTCTCAACAACAGATTCGGTGACCGATGGATTGGTAGAGGCGGACTAATTCCATGGCCTCCACGCTCTCCTGACCTCAACCCTCTTGACTTTCATTTATGGGGGCATTTGAAAGCTCTTGTCTACGCAACCCCGGTAGCAAATGTAGAGACTATTCGTGCTCGTATTGTGGACATAACATATTTTCTTTCTTTGTGTGTGAGGAATGTTTCCTGAAAGTTTGGCTGTACCTTTTTGTAACACCCTGTATGACACTACCCCAAAACGAGAACTTCGGTGGGACCATATCGGTCGATTCCACAACATTGGGACAGTTGCAATGGATGTCAGGACACATTCAGTGAATGGTGGTGACATTCTCTCTCCGTCCTAACATAAGCCGCGTGTCCGAGAACAGGACGCTGCTCGACTACTCGTGGATCCACGTACAAGGGCCCAGAAACCAGATCCGTCGGCTAAGCCAGGCGGTCTCTCTGTGAGGCTGCGCCGCGAGACCAGGCGGGCAGAAGGTTCCTCGCAGCGGTCGCCATGTTACGGACTGTGGATTCATAAGGGACCAAACTACTGAGGTCATCGGTCTCTAGACATACACACTACTTTAACTTATCCTAGGAACAACATACGCACCTATTCCCGAGGAAGGAATCGAACCTCCGGCGAGAGGGACAGAGCAGTCCGTAACATGGCGCCTCAAACCGGGCGGCCACTCCTCGCGGCTCTGACATGATGCCAGTGATCCTGGAGTTGGCGCACTGGTCACACACTCGACTCGCATTTGGGAGGACGCTGCTGTAAATCCAACAACCAAATGTACGTTTTCTGTGCTTTTCCTAAGTCCCTTAAGGCGAATCTTGGGATGGTTTTGTTGATTGGGGACAGTAGCCCACAGTAGATAAGCTCTTCTATCCTTCCAGAAACTTCCTGTGCTCGGTCTCTAAGAACAAAGGCGCGGACTGCACGTTGAAAAATAATCTCGCTTCATTGTTAGCCGGGTCAGCTACTGCTGTGGTTGGAATTCTTTGTGTACCTGAGGAGAGATAGTGGGGCTGCGTTCTAGTACGTCGACCACGCTCGAATTGTCGTCGAATGTTTCGTGCCTCCTGCAAATATTTTCCACATGCATGAGACGTCACTAGCGGTGACATTCAGCTCCCAGTGCATATCAGGTTCGTGGTCTCTGTGGCCTCTGAATCAGCGAATGATTTGGACGTATGTAATGTGTTGCAGATGTGTTCGCTGTACCATCCTGAATCGTTGTGACTCAAATACTGCATTCCAGATGCACACAAAACCCAGTTAGAAACACTATAACCTGTAGTGTCATTTAAATTAGTTGACGTCTGACTTAGGTCCGAAGATCTAATTTCGTCGCAAGTACTGTGGTGTGGCGATACACACTCTAACCTTGTATACCAGTAACACAACCAGTTTGTAGTTGCAACACTTCTTTATTGATAACACATACACATGAATTCATCAGCAGTAATAATCAATTAACATCATTTGCATATCAAGGCCCTATCCACGATTATTATTTACAATATTAACCATCACACTTGTGACAATGGCGCCTTTACATACCGGTAACAACAACCAAAATAATAGATGAAATAGATAACCAAATGTTTGCAATGTCAGCTTTCGCCTTTCTCACTCAGTTTCACACTTGCTGAAAAGGTAAAATTAATTTGATGCTATCTGACCTGAAGGGTACTATTAATTGTTCTGTTTACATTTACCATTGTACTACACTCTGTCTGGAAGATTCTAGACTGTATGCAAGCTTAAGGCAAAAAAAATGGCTCTGAGCACTATGGGACTTAACATCTATGGTCATCAGTCCCCTAGAACTTAGAACTGCGTAAACCTAACTAACCTAAGGACATCACACAACACCCAGCCATCACAAGGCAGAGAAAATCCCTGCCCCCCCCCCCGGGCGTGGGAAGCGAGAACGCTACCGCACGACCACGAGATGGTGGCAAAACGTCAATTTGATTAACATGTGATGGACGTGAGCAAACGTTAATCTATTACAATTTCACAAACACACAGTCCAAAGGGTGAACTTATACTCAACTTTGGGCAGTAGGAGATCTTCTGACTAAAACAAACCTCTCGTTGAATGGAATAGAGAAATCGCGCGTTAACGGGGTACGGACGGCCCTGAGTTTAAATCCTGAGATTGCCGTCACACTGCAAGCTCGCGGGGCGAGGTTTGCTCGTGTCGACCACTATTCACGTTTCTGAAAACAGGAAAACTTGAGCGGTAGACACATTGTAGTGTATACAAGTTACATAAATATATATATAGAAAGCAAACATATTACCAGTCAACCAATGAACAGAATTAAGGAGCTTAGTTTCCTTTGATCCAAAAAAAGAAAAAAATCTAGATACTATGTGAAAGGATGTGTCAGCCCACACCCAATGGCTTAAGGTCCACCTTACAAGATAATCTGTCTTTGCTGAATGGCTGACACCACATAAATTAAACGTGAAGTACCTAACGTGACAATCAACCTTCAGACAGGTATTTGAAATTGCAATAGAAAACTAATATCACTTCAATAGGTAGCTAATGCAATAAGCACAGCCCCTATGGCTACAGACCAAAATACACACGGCCTCTATTCGACGATAAAACACAATATGACCTGTATTTATCCCGGCCACTTGACTTCCATACACACAATAAATTATTAAGAAACAACAACTACCACTAATTGGTAAAACCAGAAAATTCTAAATCTGTAACTAAATTAAGAAATGACATTCAAGTGAACCAGCTATCTTCAGCGTGCCACTATGCACCAAATCCAAACTTACAAATGCGAGGCGCTATTTCTACCCACTTTAGTAACATAATTTCATGACCGCTCCACAACATAACTCGCCTCGCCACCACTGCTGTGAATGTTTTGTTGCCCACTAGCACGAGCAACTGCTACAGTCAACAGTCCTCAAGTACACAGTAATATTCACTATATATGGGAGAAGGAACCCACCACGAAAGCTTGGCGATTAATTTTTTTCTTCTTCCCGTGAAAATCACACGCCATCCATCCACATAGCTCTCGAGGTATTAGCAAATCCTGGTCTCCACTGGCCAGCCATCTCAATACAACTTTGATACTTTCCGGCAGCGGCCCATGTTTCTTCGTTGCTCCAACTGGTCCTCACGACATACGGCCGTTCCACGTGACATGGTGTCGCCAACTCCCCACAACGACAACACCGAAAGCACGTCACATCACAGACTGAATCGGCTCATGCGTAGACCCAGTCTCCTCGACTTGCGCATGCGCGCCACAATAAACAGCCTGCCTCAATGACAAAGAGAACAAGGCACAAGGACAACGATCAAAGATGGAAGTGACAATCGATATCGGCTGGTGCCAGAAACCCACCGGCTCATACTGACTTCAGAAGGCAGCCGCCACAGCACTCCGGAATGCATAGCGATAGAAAATCACTCCAAACCCTCTTCTCATACAATACTCACGTAAAACATCCCATATACAGGTACGCTATGGATCTGTAGTGTCACAAACCTGATATTACAGCCAGTGTTTCAAGCTTGTGATGTTATATATCGAAAACTATTCGACTCACTGATCATTCATTGATTACAAAAATACCGCATTCTCCAAAGTTGCGTATCGCCTTGTACTAATTATGTACAGTCTTTGGAAAACAGCGATTTTTTGCAGTTTTGTCAATATTTAATTAATAAGGAGCATGAAGTTTACTACTGCTATCTCTCAGAAAAATCCAGTAAAATTTGTGTAGTGTCTGTCCTGTGCCCTCTTTCTGTCCCTTTCATTGCACAACGTAAACCCGTTAAAGGAAACACTGTTTTAATCTCCTACGGCAATGACCCATGGAGGACTGGCAGGCAAACCGCTTCGTGCAGCGGAACTGGCAACGCAGTGCAAGCCACAATGCCGTCACAGCTCCCACTTGTGAATTCATGGCGGCAGCAGTCCCTCTCGCTAGCTGTCACATACCAAGTAGCTGAAGTCAGTCTACAGATTGCTGGCACAGATCCATGTACAACAAGCAGTCTCGTACTGGTGATCCGTAAGTGTTAAATTCTTCTGTATAGCTTCAGCGGCTTAGACATCACATTGTCACCACTCAGTTATGGTTTGTGAGCATCTAAAACAGGCTAAACAATCGGACATCGTTTCACTGCACGATTTGTTCTTTGTTGCTGGAATCGGTCACAATTGTCAAGCTGCTGGAAACATACACCGCGCTATCTGCAGGCCAGTGTCGGAGGACGTCCACAGGGCACGTCATGGGACCTGAAGTAATAACTGACGGCGCCGAGACAGCTCTGGACTACATGAAAATTATTGCGGACCACCTGTGTCCCTTCATACTTGACCTTTTCCCAACGTTGGTGGCGTCTCCCAGCAAGATATCTGACCGTTTCACAAGGCCTGTATCGCCCTACGGTGGTTTGAGAAGGACAGTAGCCAACTGTCTGCAGCTCTTGGTCTAGCGGTCAGCGTAGTGGCGTTCTGGATTCATTTCCCAAACGGGTTGGAGATTTTCGGATCGTTTCCAAAGTCAACTCACATCGAAGCCTTGGCCACCAAATATGTCTGACCTAAACCCGATGGGTCACATCTGGGACGCTATCGGACACGAGATGCGCGCCCTGAAACCAGGCGAGCGTTACTGTCGGGAATCGTTTTGTGTAGAATCTGATGCCACATACTTCCGGAAACCTTCCAAGAACTTGTCGAATCCATGCTACGCACAATCGCTGCTGCATTGGCTCCCAAAGGTGGACCAACACACTGTTTATCAGAAAGCCGTAGCGTTTTGTCTCATCTGTGCAGGAGTAACTATCTTTCAATTGACCCACGAAGGATTTGATCAGTCATTAATGCCTTTTGCATCCCAGAAACATCAGGTGACACTGACGTTTCGAATCTCGTGGTACTTACTTTTATCGGAGAAGCGTCAGCTGGAAGCTGCTGTGGAGTCGATGCGCTTGTGGGACGTATGTACGTAATGTAGGCGTCCAACTTCAAAACTGAGTGACTGATTGAAGTTGGAAATATATTTTTGTGTATACAGCTATATTTTCAGCACTCTGACCATCAAAGGACGACTTGACAGGCAGCGATACTGAAATCTGTAAGACATTAAAAAGGCAACTCCATCTCATAGTGTTTTCAGTTGTGAGAAATCGATAAAGTGGCGATGATAGCATCTGAAAATAAACTTTATTACATCATTCTAAATGCTGTTCGTGACCTAGAGCCATACTAACTAGATCTTCAGGGGTGTTGAACATTTTAGAAAAGCAAAAATATACGTATCTGCTATCCATAACAATGGATATCCAAATGTAGTTTCCAAAGGTATCAAGTGAACTGGCCGACAAGTGTATGAAGTAAGTTAAATATTTTCATTTAAAAATTGAAACAGGCGTGTAAATGTGTACATACCAAAAGAAATAAGATAATTACGTCTTTTTTTCGTTTTCACATATCGCTTAAAACAGTTCGTGGAAGTTTTTATAATAAAAAGACAAGGTACTTACAGATTACTGTCCAGTTGATTAATTGTAAAACAAGCATCTTTCTCCCGTGTGCAAAATTGATTGAAAGCTTGCAGTTCTTTTCGTGGTTTCTCTGTTTTGAAATGTAGCACTGTAATTCCCATTTTCTTCGACTACAGTATCATTTGCTTTGTAAGTGTTCCCAAGTTTCTCAGTTTGGCTTCAGTTGTTTGTTGTTTGACTGTATGTGTGTTGCAGTAAGTTTTTGTATGCAAACGTGTGTACGTGATTGGACGCGCTTGAGCGCGCGCGCTTGTTTGTTTTTCTTTTTTTTTTTGTATTTGTATATTCAGGAGCGGATTGCGATTTGTGATCACATACTGCGATTGCTATTATATGATCAATCAGTGTAACGAGTGAGTGGTTGGTTATGTTCACTTTGTTATTTTGTACTAGTTTGTATCCTGTCTTTGGTTTCTATATGTGATAATTTTCTTGTAAAGTCAGAATGTGTCTTCCATTATTTATTATGTTTTCATGTCTTTCTTTCATGAAGTAGGCTTGTGATTTATTTCTCTTAAATGTTCTGCAGAAAGTGAGCACCGTATACCATTTTTACATGCTCCGATATTTTCTTTGTATTGAGCACCGAATGTTCTGCTAGTTTTTCCTACATAACTTGCATCACATGTGTTCAATTGTAATTCGTATATTCCAGATTTATGCTAAATGTCTGTGCGTTTGGTTATTTTAGGAATGTGCTTTTGAATTAAATTGTCTGGTTGGAATGCTAGGCTTATGCCTTGTCGTTTGTTGTTTTATATATGAGTTTCTGTTTGTTTTTGTGTGTGTACGCGCGCGCGTGTGTGTGGCTGTGTCTTTATTCTTTGCATCGTTGCTATTCTGTCACTTATTGTGCTTCTTCGCGTGGGACTTTGCTGTGTTGTTTGTGGCTGTACTGTATGTGTATTGTATTTATTGTCTGTATTCGTTACTTAACTTGTTTTATTTTTTGACTAGATTATTTCAGTACCTGTTGTTTGTAGCTATTTGCTGGTGCTTTCTTGCGCTTTTCTCCACTGAATAGTAATGTGTTGGCTCTCCAAAGAATATATCTGAGTGCTGTTTTTTTCTGTGAGTGTGGTTGATTTGAAGTCTGACTGTGTCAGTAGTTGCATGTTTACGATAAATTTCAAATATGCTTTTTTTGCTTTCTTTTTTAATCGTTACATCTGAGAAATTTATTCGGTTTGTCGCACTCTTTTCCCATTTAGAATCTTATTGTTTTGTGTATTGCGTTTATGTCTCTATGCAGAGCAACTGCCATGAAAAAAATTGAAAGAAAACGTACGGTACGAAAAAAAAACCACTCCGCATGAGACAAACACGACAGAGAAACATAAACCATCAAAACAAACATGCAAGTTGTACCCAAGATAATGATGAGTCCCACAGACACAACTAAACAGTGAAGAAAAAGAGCTATTAGAAAAAGGATAGAAATACAATGTGAGTACAAAAGTAAATTAAGAATACACAGAGCACCTCATAATACAGTCAGATGCCGTCCTAAAACGAAAGAACTACAAACAGCAGTGTGAACAGTAGGCTAACAAGACAACTGATAAAAACAGGAAAGATGTCAGAGCATGGAAATATGTGACAAGGCTGTCAAATTTTGCGTAACATTTGAGATAAATTAATAACAAGCCTACTACGAGAGAGAAAAACATGAAAATATTTAAAATAAATAATGAAAGGTGCCTCACGATTTTACAAGAAAATTATCACATATAAAAACAAAGACAGAAGAGAAATTACTACTGGATGACCTAATGAATATAACTAACCATTCACTGTTTACGTCAACTTACCACAAACAGATCACACATGCATACACACGTTCACACACAAATCTTACAATACCCATACAGTTAAACAAAAAACAACTGAAGCGAAACTGAGAAAGTTGGCAACGCTTACAAAGCAAATAACACTCGAGACTAGAAAATGGGAGATTTTTGTCATCTGTCGAAACCGAGTAGTCACAAGAAAAACAGAAAGATTTCACCATTTTTACACGAGAAAAAGATGTGTTGTCTAAAATTAGTGAATTAGGCGCTAATCTGTGAATATCTCGTCATTTTATTATAAAAACTTGGATTAACTGTTTTAAATCTTTAATCTGAACGTGAAGACAAATCATATAATATTAGTGGAGATGCAATGAAGATTCTTCGAAAAAAAACGCCTTCTGGTGCCTAAGCAAAATTTAAAGAAAAATGCGTAGGATGCAACGAACGTTTTTCTTGTACACTACCGCAATTTATGTACAGTTGTTGCGGAAATGGCCACCAAAAAGAACTTCAACCTGACTTATTTTGTCAGTTACAGATGGATGGTGTTTGTTAAAGAACTATGCCGTACATGGCAAATCTTTTGCCATCATTTCATTTACTGTGGAAACTATAGCTCTCTATCAAAGTTGAATATCTGTGAAGAGGAGTTTCTTTGTCTGCTCATCACTGGTTTGACCAGCCTTCTCTTCTGTCTCTTGTCCTACGTGGCTATTCTTCTCTTAAGGAACGCTGACCACCTTCGTAATTATCTTAGAAGTCGGTTAAGGAGTGACGCCTAGCCATCTAGCAATATCTAACACCGAGGCAGGTAATCACTGACTTGAGAGACTGGTGTTTTATATTCTGGAGGTGCCTCTAAGTACCCACATTTAAGTTTTCCTCTATTTGTTTAAATCATTTCGAGCGAATGCCTGATGGCTCTTCCAACAAGAGCACAGCTGAATTCGTTTCCCGTCTGCCTTAATCTCAATCTCGTTTTCACCACCAGTAATCTTACATCTACAAGATGTAAATACACTAAAGCGCCAAAAAGCTTTTATAGGCATGCCTATTCAAATACAGGGATCTTCAAAGGGGCAGAATACGGCGCTGCGGCCGGTAACGACTATAAAGACAATAAGTGTCTGGTCAGTTGTTAGATCGGTTACTACTGCTGCAATGGTAGGTTGTCAAGGTTTAACGTTTGAACGTTGCGTTACAGAGGGCGCACGAGCGATGGAGCACAACATCTCCATTGTAGCGATGAAGTGGGGATTTTTCCCGTACGACCATTTCACGATGGAACTGTGAATATCAGGAATGTTGTAAAACATCAAATCTTAGACATCGTTGTGGCCATAAAAAGATCCTGCAAGAACTGGACCAACGACGACTGAAGAGAATCTTCAACGTGACAGAAGTGCAACCCTTCCGCAAATTGCTGCAGATTTCAATGCTGGGCCATCAACAAGTATCAGCGTCTGAACCATTCACCGAAACACCATCGATATGGGCTTCCGGAGCCGAAGGTCAACTAGTGTACCCTTGATGTCTGCACGACGCAAACCTTTACGCCTCGCCCGTGCCCGTCAACATTGGACTGTTGATGACCGTAAACATGTTGCCTGGTCGGACGAGTCTCGTTTCAAATTGTATCGAGAGGATGGACGTGTACAGGTATGGAGACAACCTCATGAATCCCTGGATCCTACATGTCAACAGGCGACTGGTCAAGCTGGTGGAGGCTTCGTAATGGTGTGGGACGTGTGCAGTTGGAGTGATAATGGACCTCTGATACGTCTAGATACGACATAGGTATCCTGTGTGATCACCTGCATGTCCATTGTGCATTCCGTCGGACTTGGGCAATTCCAGCAGGACAATACGACGCCCGACACTTCCAGAGTGGCTCCAGGAACACTCTCCTGAGTTTAAACACTTCCCCTGGCCACCAAACTCGCCAGACATGAAAATTATTGAGCATATCTGGGATGCCTTTCATCGTGCTGTTCAGCAAAGCTCTCCACCAACTCGTACTCTTACGGATTTATTGACAGCCCTGCAGGAATTGGTGTCAGTTCCCTCCAGCACTACTACAGACATTAGTCGAGTCCATTCCAAGTCGCGTTGCGGCAGTTCTAAGTGCTCACGGGGGCTGTACTCGATATTAGGCGGGTGTACCAGTTTATTTGGTTCTCCATTGTACACTCCTGGAAATGGAAAAAAGAACACATTAACACCGGTGTGTCAAACCCACCATACTTGCTCCGGACACTGCGAGAGGGCTGTACAAGCAATGATCACACGCACGGCACAGTGGACACACCAGGAACCGCGGTGTTGGCCGTCGAATGGCGCTAGCTGCGCAGCATTTGTGCACCGCCGCCGTCAGTGTCAGCCAGTTTGCCGTGGCATACGCAGCTCCATCGCAGTCTTTAACACTGGTAGCATGCCGCGACAGCGTGGACGTGAACCGTATGTGCAGCTGACGGACTTTGAGAGAGGGCGTATAGTGGGCATGCGGGAGGCCGGGTGGACGTACCGCCGAATTGCTCAACACGTGGGGCGTGAGGTCTCCACAGTACATCGATGATGTCGCCAGTGGTCGGCGGAAGGTGCACGTGCCCGTCGATCTGGGACCGGACCGCAGCGACGCACGGATGCACGCCAAGACCGTAGGATCCTACGCAGTGCCGTAGGGGACCGCACCGCCACTTCCCAGCAAATTAGGGGCACTGTTGCTCCTGGGGTATCGGCGACGACCATTCACAACCGTCTCCATGAAGCTGGGCTACGGTCCCGCACACCGTTAGGCCGTCTTCCGCTCACGCCCCAACATCATGCAGCCCGCCTCCAGTGGTGTCGCGACAGGCGTGAATGGAGGGACGAATGGAGACGTGTCGTCTTCAGCGATGAGAGTCGCTTTTGCCTTGGTGCCAATGATGTTCGTATGCGTGTTGGGCGCCGTGCAGATGAGCGCCACAATAAGGACTGCATACGACCGAGGCACACAGGGCCAACACCCGGCATCATGGTGTGGGGAGCGATCTCCTACACTGGCCGTACACCTCTGGTGATCGTCGAGGGGACACTGAATAGTACACGGTACATCCAAACCGTCATCGAACCCATCGTTCTACCATTCCTAGACCGGAAAGGGAACTTGCTGTTCCAACAGGACAATGCACGTCCGCATGTATCCCGTGCCACCCAACGTGCTCTAGAAGGTGTAAGTCAACTACCCTGGCCAGCAAGATCTCCGGATCTGTCCCCCATTGAGCATGTTTGGGACTGGATGAAGCGTCGTCTCACGCGGTCTGCACGTCCAGCACGAACGCTGGTCCAACTGAGGCGCCAGGTGGAAATGGCATGGCAAGCCGTTCCACAGGACTACATCCAGCATCTCTACGATCGTCTCCATGGGAGAAGAGCAGCCTGCATTGCTGCGAAAGGTGGATATACACTGTACTAGTGCCGACATTGTGCATGGTCTGATGCCTGTGTCTATGTGCCTGTGGTTCTGTCAGTGTGATCATGTGATGTATCTGACTCCAGGAATGTGTCAATCAAGTTTCCCCCTCTTGGGACAATGAATTCACGGTGTTCTTATTTCAGTTTCCAGGAGTGTATATTACCTTTGAAATCAACTCGTCAGCCACTAAGGTCGCGTATATAGCTAGGCGGGACGTATCTCCTAAGGAGAATTATCAATACAGCCTACCTTTCTACCGAATTCTTTCTTATTTTTAAAACTTTACCATGGATTTCGATTTAACTCACAAAATCGACAGGACCTCGGAAGCATCACGATTGTTGCTGGTTCTTTATCACTATTTCGTTACCTGCCAAGTATGACATTACAAAAAAATACAGGAACAACACAACTGTGTGCAGTCTAAATATCGTTTCCGAAAACGGTTGTCTGAGTGCTTTTCTTGGGGTCGTTAGAATCCTTGTGTGATGCGGATTAAAATGCTTTCTCTCTCTCTATATATAGGAACTATCTCCCGAATGTGTTCCAGTACCTAAAATAAGTCTGAATTAAAAAGAACCACTCATATTAATTAACCCCATACCAACGTTTTTAAAGCAATTAGTCTTGCCGGGGTGTTTCTTCTCAAAGAGTTGCCGAGCCACTACTATTTGCGATGTCTTTCAGATCAGTTGAAAATTTTCATAAATATAGTTGTGAAAGATTCGTGCTAGATATGTCACCTAGGAACTCTCTTTAGACGTAAACAAACGAAACACTTTGCGACTAAGTTGAACAATGGCTATTGTATTGTCTCTGATAGGTCGTGGGAGTTATTTATGTCGTTTGGATATCGCAGTGTGGCGTTTCATAGTTGTACCATCTAGACGGTGAACGTGAATGTTGTGTAGTGTGGGAGGATAAACCGCGGACTTGAACTGATGGGGGAGGCTAATATGAAGAATTAAGTTCTGCATGTGAGACGTAACTTTCAAAGTAGACGTGCGAGGCATTGCGAAGTCCACAAAGTCAGACTGTTGCAGAAATTGAAAATGGTGAAATGAATGCGTGATTTATTACTCGATGTGAACGAGCGGTTAAGGAACTGGCTAGCCTAGGAGAGTGATGTAGTATAGCATGAGAATGCCTGCTCTTAATATTTAGAGTACCCGTCTTATCAACAGATTCCAGTTTCAGTCAACGTAATATCACCCAGAGACCGTAATGATAAGATAAGAGCGATTAGTTCATGCTGAACAGCATACACGTGTTCTCTACTGCCGTAAGGAATGTGTGAAGGCAATGGAATGGGATGCACATAATTCAATACCGAGGATCCCTCGGCATACGCTACACGGTGCCTGCGACGTATGACTGAAGCTTAAGAAAGAAGCACGAAGTCTCTAGAGACGGATCACTAACTCCATGAATCAGGACGGACTCTAAAATGCATCTAGATTATCGGTCGTCGAACATTTTTGCTCAAGAGCCGGCACTCACATTTTGGGCAGGCACCTCGGACCGCGCGCGTACCCGCCATACTATTAATTGGTAACCCACATACATTAGTACGTCATGAGCAAGTGTGCAGACTGCCTCAAAGCATTGACCGTTAAAAGTCGGCAGCATTCGAAACACTTCGTGTCAACTGTTCCAGCTTCAAAATGCTGCCACCCTCAGAGACCCCAAAGCTGTGACGAAGTGTTGTTGTGTTGTCTGTATCAGCCTATGATTAATCGATAAATAACAGCAACTGAAATTATATTTAAATGAATTTTGCAATATGGGACACGATTACAAACATTTACTAAAAGTTTTTAAGATCGTTTTGCTACTCCTTTTGTGGCATTACAACTCCGATAATTAACTTAATGGTCCTTTGTAAAAATAGACCTGAGAACCACATTTGAAGATGACTCTCTCTGTAATGCGCATTCACGTATTCATGTTACTTCCGTGTCAAAATGTATGTGGTAGCATGCGTGCGCCAGTATGTTGGCAGCACTGGAAGAGAAACTATAAATTACTCGGCCTGTCACATCCCCCCTCCCCCCCCAAAAAAAGAATGTTCAGATGGCTCTGAGCACTATGGGACTTAACAGCTAACGTCATCAGTCCCCTAGAACCTAGAACTACTTAAATCTAACTAACCTAAGGAGAGTACACATATCCATGCCCGAGGCAGGATTCGAACCTTCGACGTAGCGGTCGCGCGTTTCCAGACTGAAGCGCCAAGAACCGCTCGGCCACTCCGGCCGGCTAACGTCAATTAAAACTTAACACTTTTATAATATTACTCTCTCTCTGTAAGTATTTTTGCTACTTAACGGGAAAACTAGCTCAACTTTAGCTGAAGTTATCGGCTTCGGCTGTTAAGTCACCAGATGCACATACACTCCTGGAAATTGAAATAAGAACACCATGAATTCATTGTCCCAGGAAGGGGAAATTTTATTGACACATTCGTGGGGTCAGATACATCACATGATCACACTGACAGAACCACAGGCACATAGACACAGGCATCAGACCATGCACAATGTCGGCACTAGTACAGTGTATATCCACCTTTCGCAGCAATGCAGGCTGCTCTTCTCCCATGGAGACGATCGTAGAGATGCTGGATGTAGTCCTGTGGAACGGCTTGCCATGCCATTTCCACCTGGCGCCTCAGTTGGACCAGCGTTCGTGCTGGACGTGCAGACCGCGTGAGACGACGCTTCATCCAGTCCCAAACATGCTCAATGGGGGACAGATCCGGAGATCTTGCTGGCCAGGGTAGTTGACTTACACCTTCTAGAGCACGTTGGGTGGCACGGGATACATGCGGACGTGCATTGTCCTGTTGGAACAGCAAGTTCCCTTTCCGGTCTAGGAATGGTAGAACGATGGGTTCGATGACGGTTGGGATGTACCGTGCACTATTCAGTGTCCCCTCGACGATCACCAGAGGTGTACGGCCAGTGTAGAAGATCGCTCCCCACACCATGATGCCGGGTGTTGGCCCTGTGTGCCTCGGTCGTATGCAGTCCTGATTGTGGCGCTCACCTGCACGGCGCCAAACACGCATACGACCATCATTGGCACCAAGGCAGAAGCGACTATCTTCGCTGAAGACGACACGTCTCCATTCGTTCCTCCATTCACGCCTGTCGCGACACCACTGGAGGCTGGCTGCACGATGTTGGGGCGTGAGCGGAAGACGACCTAACGGTGTGCGGGACCGTAGCCCAGCTTCATGGAGGCGGTTGCGAATGGTCCTCGCCGATACCCCAGGAGCAACAGTGTCCCTAATTTGCTGAGAAGTGGCGGTGCAGTCCCCTACGGCACTGCGTAGGATCCTACGGTCTTGGCGTGCATCCGTGCGTCGCTGCGGTCCGGTCCCAGGTCGACGGGCACGTGCACCTTCCGCCGACCACTGGCGACAACATCGATGTACTGTGGAGACCTCACGCTCCACGTGTTGAGCAATTCGGCGGTACGTCCACCCGGCCTCCCGCATGCCCACTATACGCCCTCGCTCAAAGTCCGTCAACTGCACATACGGTTCACGTCCACGCTGTCGCGGCATGCTACCATTGTTAAAGACTGCGATGGAGCTGCGTATGCCACGGCAAACTGGTTGACACTGACGGCGGCGGTGCACAAATGCTGCGCAGCTAGCGCCATTCGACGGCCAACACTGCGGTTCCTGGTGTGTCCGCTGTGCCGTGCGTGTGATCATTGCTTGTACAGCCCTCTCGCAGTGTCCGGATCAAGTATGGTGGGCCTGACACACCGGTGTCAATGTGTTCTTTTTTCCATTTCCAGGAGTGTATATATTTTATAAAATCCGGCAGAGAACCGCGGGCCGCTCGAATTCTTGATGCGAGCAGCAGCTTCACAACTGGTCTGGATGGTCTGTTTGTGGTGGTTCTTTTTTATGTATTGGTAGTTATATCTTATCAATAGTTAGAGTTAGTATTATTCACTACAGGATAGTTATTTACGTGAATGACTTAGTTCTGGTACTTCTCGCAGCTAGTTTGCCCGACACGATGTTTTTACATTAAAAGACACCACCAACACACAAAATTCCAGATATGCATCTTCCACATTTGATTTTTATTTATTTGATTTACTTAAGTAAAACTGCTACGCTAAAAAGAATGTAGCAATTTCCGTTAAAGTCACTTTTCTTAAATATGATTCAAATTTGGAAAAATTGATCGCTTTTACTGTTTGAAAGGTAGAATTGCTAATGAAGAGAATCCTCCTACATTTACATTTATTTTTGTCAAAATTAGCAGATATTAAAATATTAACTCTGGGCCGTTATCATTTAGAACAATGGCATTGACTTCTGCGCCAATGTTCCCCTACAAAATTTGCATAAAGCATTTAAGTTATTCACTTCATGAATATTGGATCTGTTACAGTAAAACACTAGCGATACTTTTAAGTAATATTTGATTATATTTAGACTAAATATTACATGTAACTTACTCGTTTTCGTGCCCCGTCACAAAATGACTTCTCACACTGCCAAGAAACAAAAGGGAAGTGAGTGCTATCCTCTTTCAAAAGAAACAGAGATTACAATAACACTCGCAGATCAGATTAGTTGATTACATAGTTTTCGTGAATTTTCTGCGATAACATTTTTTCGTTACGACGTCAGTTTTGTTATATTTGCGAAGTTCTTCAATATGCCACATGTCGATCACAGAACTACACAACACACAAGATAGTCGAGAGATTTCCAAATGCATTATCTTAATATTGGTGCGCTTTGAGCACTTCTAGCCTCCTGCAAGCTTTACATTTTAAAGTGAAACGTACAAGGTGTAATAAAAAAAATACAGCAAACGAATTGTTTTAGCAGCAGCTGCTGACGTTACAACCATTTGATGAAATTTGTCCGATAGTCTGAGCAGTTGAGATGGGTAGCGTCAATCTGGAACACGCTCTGACTTACATGCCAGAGACTCCGGAGTGAGGTTATCATAGCTACCTAAAGCAGCATCCATGAACTAGAAGGTGAGTTTCCAGAATGAGATTTTCACTCTGCAGCGGAGTGTGCGCTGATATGAAACTTGGAAGGTAGGAGGCGAGGCACTGGCGGAAGTAAGACTGTAAGGACGGGGCGTGAGTCGTGGTTGGGCAAAAGTCCCGAGTTCGAGTCTCGGTCCGGGACACAGTTTTAATCTGCCAGGAAGTTTCAGAAGGTGAGTTGTCTGCTAACCTTGTAGGAGAGCCAGTCAGAAAGCGATTCCACACTTTTTTTTATCTTATTTTATAAGAAAAGTAAATGTTTTATAGAACAATAGCTACAACTTACACTTAATTTGTCACTTTTCAGTATAATAACCATTTTTGTCCACAATTTTCTCCTCATCTTGAAATGAGAGATAAAAGTCGTGGGTCTGCTTCTTTAGCCATTGGCGTTCACACTTTGTCAAGGCCTCCGCATCTTCGAACCGAAGCCACCGAAGAGGTTCTTTGAGCAGGTCGAACAGATGGACGTGTGATGGTGCAATAGACTGGGTACGATTGTTTTCTTGGCCTCTTCATTCTGATCGGTCAATATTTTCGGTACCTAGCATGCACTGATCTTAGAGGAAACCAGTTTTTCAACAACGACCATTAGACCGCTTTTACCGACGTGTCACTGGGGACGCAGTTCATCTGTTGTTAACTGGAGGTCGTCAGGGATGACGCGGTCGACACGCAGGCTATTGTGCGAAGTCGCTGCAGTCAGCGTTGCGTCAGCCAACTGTGGTCTCCCTTGAGGTTCTGTACAGAGACGAGCTCACCGTGTGACGACACTGGCGCCCCAAAAAATGGCTCTGAGTACTATGGGACTTAACTTCTGAGGTCATCAGTCACCTAGAATTTAGAACTACTTAAACCTAACTAACCTAAGGACATGACACACACCCATGCCCGAGGCAGGATTCGAACCTGCGACCTTAGCGGTCGCGTGGATCCAGACTGTATCGCCGAGAACCGCTCGACCACTCCGGCCGGCACTGGCGCCCACCCTAGCATCTCCGTGCACGTTTCTCAGCCTTCCATGAAAGCAGTTTGGCGTTTCACCTTTTGTAATACCAAATTCAGTCACTGAACACCGTCTTATGCGTGCTCCTATGTCGACCATTTTCTCAATTTACACAGCTCTGACATCTCTTGATACAGGACGCTGTTTCCAGAATGGACAGTACAAGTTTTGCGTAAGTGCTGCTCGAGCAGCTGTCATGTGCCAAACAGTTTTATCTTGTGACTTCGGTTTTACATGTCTTATGGTCATGGAATGAATGACCATGATAGCAGTTGTTTTTTTTATTTTTAGTGAGAATGATTTTATACCAGCTGCTCTGCCTCATGTATCGTTATATCCAAATGGTTTATAAATGTTAATCTACATTCAGATCCCGTGATGGCACCTTTAGAGTGTTGAAACCGGTTATCCAGTAAACAGTATTTAAGCGATCTTGGCGTTTGAATCATTTGTTGTTGTTGTCTTCAGTCCTGAGACTGGTTTGATGCAGCTCTCCATGCTGCTCTATCCTGTGCAAGCTTCTTCATCTCCCAGTACCTACTGCAGCCTACATCCTTCTGAATCTGCTTAGTGTATTCATCTCTTGGTCTCTCTCTACGATTTTTACCCTCCACACTGCCCTCCAATACTAAATTGGCGACACCTTGATGCCTCAGAACATGTCCTACCAACCGATCCCTTCTTCTGGTCAAGTTGTGCCACAAACTTCTCTTCTCCCCAATCCTATTCAATACTTCCTCATTAGTTATGTTATCTACCCATCAAATCTCCAGCATTCTTCTGTAGCACCACATTTCGAAAGCTTCTATTCTCTTCTTGTCCAAACTATTTATCGTCCATGTTTCACTTCCATACATGGCTACACCGCATACAAATATTTTCAAAAACGACTTCCTGACACTTAGATCAATACTCAATGTTAACAAATTTCTCTTCTTCAGAAACGCTTTCCTTGCCATTGCGAGTCTACATTTTATATCCTCTCTACTTCGACCATCATCAGTTATTTTGCTCCCCAAATAGCAAAACTCCTTTACTACTTTAAGTGTCTCATTTCCTAATCTAATTCCCTCAGTATCTTCCGACTTAATTCGACTACATTCCATTATCCTCATTTTGCTTTTGTTGATGTTCATCTTATATCCTCCTTTCAAGACACTGTCCATTCCTTTCAACTGCTCTTACAAGTCCTTTGCTGTCTCTGACAGAATTACAATGTCATCAGCGAACCTCAAAGTTTTTATTTCTTCTCCATGGATTTTACTACCTACTCCAAATGTTTCTTTTGTTTCCTTTACTGCTTGCTCAATATACAGATTGAATAACATCGGGGAGAGGCTGCAACACTGTCTTACTCCCTTCCCAACCACTGCTTCCCTTTCATGTCCCTCGACTCTTATAACTGCCATCTGGTTTCTGTACAATTTATAAATAGCCTTTAGCTCCCTGTATTTTACCCCTGCCACCTTAAGAATTTGAAAGAGTGTATTCCAGTCAACATTGTCAAAAGCTTTCATTAAGTCTACAAATGCTAGAAACGTAGGTTTGCCCTTCCTTAATCTTTCTTCTAAGATAAGTCATAGGGTCAGTATTGCCTCACGTGTTCCAGTATTTCTACGGAATCCAAACTGATCTTCCCCGAGGTCGGCTTCAACTAGTTTTTCCATTCGTCTGTAAAGAATTCGAGCTAGTATTTTGCAGCTGTGACTTATTAAACTAATTGTTCGGTAATTTTCACATCTGTCAACACCTGCTTTCTTTGGGATTGGAATAATTATATTCTTCTTGAAGTCTGAGGGTATTTCGCCTCTCTCATACATCTTGCTCACCAGATGGTACAGTTTTGTCAGGACTGGCTCTCCCAAGGCCGTCAGTAGTTCCAATGGAATGTTGTCTACTCCGGGGGCCTTGTTTCGACTCAGGTCTTTCAGTGCTCTGTCAAACTCTTCACGCAGTATCATATCTCCCATTTCATCTTCATCTACATCCTCTTCCATTTCCATAATATTGTCCTCAAGTACATCGCCCTTGTATAGGCCCTTCTATATACTCCTTCCACCTTTCTGCTTTCCCTTCTTTGCTTAGAACTGGGTTTCCATCTGAGTTCTTGGTATTCATACAAGTGGTTCTCTTTTCTCCAAAGGTCTCTTTAATTTTCCTGTAGGCAGTATCTATCTTACCTCTAGTGAGATAAGCCTCTACATCCTTACATTTGTCCTCTAGCCATCCCTGCTTGGTCATTTTGCACTTTCTGTCGATCTCATTTTTGAGACGTTTGTATTCCTTTTTGCCTGCTTCATTTACTGCATTTTTATATTTTCTCCGTTCATCAATTAAATTCAATATTTCTTCTGTTACCCAAGGATTTCTACTAGCCCTCGTCTTTTTCCTACTTGATCCTCTGATGCCTTCACTACTTCATCCCTCAAAGCTACCCATTCTTCTTCTACTGTATTTCTTTCCCCCATTTCTGTCAATTGTTCCCTTATGCTCTCCCTGAATCTCTGTACAACCTCTGGTTCTTTCAGTTTATCCAGGTCCCATCTCCTTAAATTCCCACCTTTTTGCAGTTTCTTCAGTTTCAATCTACAAATCTACGAATCAAAAAAAAATAATAATAAAATTTACCTTGCAATACATGGCTATGACCTGTTCTGTACCGGCGACAGACTACAACTGCACTGTAGCAGCGATCGACTGCAATTACTACCGAGACTGCTCTGACCTGCGACTCTGCTGCAGCAAAGTTATTTTCTGTCGTAGGTAGCGTGTGAGCAATACATCGAAATTACATTTACTCTATCAAGGTGTTGAACCCCTTACAACGTGTCTCCAACAACATGTCTTCGCTCATATGACTCTGTGGCTGAACAGCTACAAGTAAAAGGTTCCACAAAAATTGGAAATAGTAATATAGAGTATGGGATGACGAACAGGATTCAATCGAATTACGTAGAGAGAAGAGAGGTAAATTGTCCATCTCTAAGAAACAACAAACACAGAGGTACTTGATCATCAGAAATCATTAGCCTATAGCACTCTTATACGTTCTGAGTAGGCAAGGTTTTCGGCCTATTTTCCCACCACCCAAAAAATTTAGATACTGTGTCCATTAAAAGACAGCCTTGTTTTCGGAGTTCCAGGAATTTGTAGAATACCTTGTTTATGTGGTAGCAGTTATTTTGGTTTAATTGACTAAAATTTAGATACTGTGTCCGTTGAAAGACAGCCTTGTTCTCGGAGTTCCAGGAATTTGTATAATACCTTGTATTTGTGGTAGCAGTTATTTTGGTTTAATTGACTAATCAAGTGAACTGATCACTTAATTAACCTTTCCTCCCATAGGAAATTCACGTGACTTCCCCTTTCCTCACCTATTTCCTCTCTTCCCTCCACCCTCCGGAAATTAGCGGGAAAAAGACTCAGTCTGCATTGGAGAGGAAGAACCTCGTGACACAAAATTCAAATCAGTGTCAATAATAACATATTGGTGCATAGTCTTTATTTTATCAGTTTGCAGAAGACAGGGCTATCCCACATGGGTAGAGTTCACGTCTGCCCTCGCTTTCACGACGTAATAGCCATAAACACTGAGGAATGGAATGAAGTGTGGTATATTAGCTGCCGTTTGGGATTCCCCGCGTGTTTGTCTGTTGTCCGGGCATCGGGCGCACGCATCTGCATCCCATGGAGGTCGGGTCCCTGCTGAGTTACATGCGCCGCCAGGCGTCGCGTGCAGCGCCGAGCGCTGACAGTTCCGTTAACTGAGGACGCCTGCATCCTAATGGCACGTATGAGCCAGTGCGCGCCTCTAGCGTCGAAGCACGGAACTACGACAAGACTGGCACGCGCAGGGCAGCCGTCCATCACGCTGACGAGTTCGGAGAAAACTCCTGTAGGTTGCTCGCACCTTGCTGGAAGGAAACTGTCGTTGGAGGCCTCACGGCCAGCTCTCACACGTGTCGGTACGCTCCGAATGGGTGCAAGCACATTATCGTCTAACAAGTGGCTGCTGTCTGTCGAACAAAGCATCAGGTAGCGGCAGCACTTTGATATTTGATACCTGTGTAATCCCCACCAAACCACCACCACTCTAAGTGGCTACTTCCTGTTTGTGTGTGAACCAACATGTTCAAACACACAGACAGACATTTTTATTCCTCCTCAGAATACTCTGCTCCTATTGGTTAAGACTTGGGACTAACTCTTGCACAATTACAATCCAAAAGATGGCGGGATGCAGTCCATTTGCACTACTGTATGAAATTAATTATTTGACAATTTAAAGGAGTCAAATAGATCGATTAAACACTTACCACTACCTTACAATAATCCTTCTTTGTAATAAAACATATTTTCAAAGTTTACAAATCACACACAGGCATTATGCAAATCAAGTAATTAAATTTTTGCCAGAAATAGATTGTAGCAGTAAATATACCTGAGGTCTTGTATGCACCGACGTTTGGGGACACATGCATCTTCCTCCTCTACAACGTTTCTGCTAGACATACCTGGCGAAGAAAAACCTCCAATCACACACACTCGTGATAGTAAAGCACACACCATCTGCCAACAGCCGGAGAGCTGCAACAGCACTGACCAGGACATCGTGTGAACGCCTGTCAGTAAACGCCGGCAGATGCGTCTGCTATGCTGGCACTTGAGTGCACATCTCCACGCATACAAGACTCTCAGAGCTGGAGAGACTTACTGTGACCCGTGCAATCAAATTTACTTGGGGTGATGGTGGAATAATCGTCCAATCCAATAACTCGCCACATTGAATCTTCTCAAATTTCCACATAAGAATCAGAGAATACTCGCAACACATGCAACTGCGAAGGCTGCCAACACATAATTTATGGAATTAAATGCTTCCAGTTGCTGACCTGCTATATTGTAGCTAAATGATAAAGGATTTTTCTTTCTATGTATTCGCAGCACATTAAACTTATCTACATTGAGATTCAGTTGTCATTCCCTGCACAATGCGTCAATTCGCTGCAGATCTTCCTGCATTTCAGTACAATTTTCAATTGTTACAATCTCTCGATATACCACAGAATCATCCGCAAAAAGCCTCGAACTTCCAATGTCGTCCACAAGGTCATTTATGTATATTGTGAATAGCAACGGTCCTACAACACTCCCCTGCGACACACCTGCAATCACTCTTACTTCTTACTTCGGATGACTTCTCTCCATTGAGAATGACATGCTACGTTCTGTTATCTAGGAACTCTTCAATCATACAATTGGCCTGATGGTCCATATGCTCTTACTTTGTTCATTAAATGTCTGTGGGGAACTGTATGGAATCCCTTGCAGAAGTCAAGAAACATGGCATCTACCTGGGAACCCGTGTCTATGGCCCTCTGAGTCTCGTGGACGAATAGCGCGAGCTGGGTTTCACACAATCGTCTTTTTCGAAACCTATGCTTATTCCTACAGAGTAGATTTCTAGTCTCCAGAAAAGTCATTATACTCGAACATAATTCGTGTTCCAAAATTCTACAACAGATAGACGTTAGGGATATAGGTCTATAGTTCTGCACATCTGTTCGACGTCCCTTCTTGAAAACGTGGATGACCTGTGCCCTTTTCCAATCCTTTGGAACACTACGCTCTTCTAGAGACCTACGGTACACCGATGCAAGAAAGGGGGCAAGTTCCTTGACGTACTCTGTGTAAAATCTAACTGGTATCCCATCAGGTCCAGCGGCCTTTCCTATTTTGAGCGGTTTTAATTGTTTCTCTATCCCTCTGTCGTTTATTTCGATATCTACCATTTTGTCATCTGTGCGACAATCTAGAGAAGGAACTACAGTGCAGTCTTCCTCTTTGAAACAGCTTTGGAAAAAGACATTTAGTATTTCGGCCTTTAGTCTGTCATCCTCTGTTTCAGTAACATTTTGGTTACAGAGTGTCTGGACATTTTGTTTTGATCCACCTTCTTCTTAGGATTTTCTGCCAAGTCAGTACATAGAACTTTACTTTCGAATTCATTGAACGCCTCTCGCATAGCCCTCCTCACACTACATTTCGCTTCGCGTAATTTTTGTATGTCTGCAAGGCTTTGGCTATGTTTATGTTTGCTGTGAAGTTCCTTTGCTTCCGCAGCAGTTTTCTAACTCGGTTGTTGTACCGCGGTGGCTCTTTTCTATCTCTTACGATCTTGCTTGGCACATACTCATCTAACGCATATTGTACGATGGTTTTGAACTTTGTCCACTGATCCTCAACACTATCTGTAATTGAGACAAAACTTTTGAGTTGAGCCATCAGGTACTCTGAAAACTGCTTTTTGTCACTTTTGCTAAACCGAAAAATCTTCCTACCATTTTGAGTATGTCTATTTACGGCTGAAATAATCGATGCAGTAACCGCTTTATGATCGCTGATTCCCTGTTCTGCGTTAACTGTTTCAAATAGTTCGGGTCTGTTTGTGACCAGGAGGTCTAATATGTTATCGCCACGAGTCGGTTCTCTGTTTAACTGCTCAAGGTAGTTTTCAGATAAAGCACTTTAAAAAATTTCACCAAATTCTTTGTCCTTGCCACCCGTTATGAACGTTTGAGTCTCCCAGCCTATATCTGGCAAATTAAAATCCCCACCCAGAACTATAATATGGTGGGGCAATCTACTCGAAATGCTTTCCAAATAGGGACAAGATAAGCGGCGGAGAATGCCAAGTATGGCTCGTTGGTCAAATAACTTAGTGTTTGACTTCCTGCCAGAGGAAGCAGCATGAATCAGACTTGTGCAGTGGAAGACGCAAACACCAGGGCGATAATACAGCAAGAGAGAGTGTCAGTCACGTGCGGAAAAGACTCGTGAGGAACCAAATTAAGTTGTGTGGAGCTAGAAACGAAAGTGTCGTGTGGAATCGATGGCATTCATGCGCAAGCATGAACACACATAGGCGAAGTACTGATACTATGCTGTGTTCGCATCGACCCTCTGTCCATAATCATGTCGTATAAATGGAGATGACGTTTTGATTACTGACGACGCCTTTGGCACCATTGTTTTATTAATCTCCATAGCAGGATGTAATTTTAGGTGTTTTACTTGTGATGAAGGTATATTTATATATACCGAAACCGTGATCAAGAAATTTAATAAATCTTTATCCTATAACTGTTTTGGCTGTCATCATTTACCGTGAAGTCAAGAAGTAATGAAGGGTGTATACATTCCGGAAGCAAGGTACGTGTATTATTAGTGTGGTGAATAAGAATGAAGTAGAATGTGATGTTAGTTCAGTGAGTTTAATTAATGAACCCTTACACGAAGATGCAGTAATAAGAAAAGTAACAGAAACGCCGGAACATGCACCGGATTTCAAGCATCGTCTAGCACAGGTCAGAGATGCTTTGCGAACAGAACACTTAAATGAGGAAGAAATATATGAGGTATAGAAATTGTGTAGTGCATATTGTGATATATTTCATTTGAAAGGCGATAAATTATCATACACAGAGACAGTAAAGCATGTACTTCCACTATTGCCCGAGCATACAGGCAAAGTTATAAATGTCAGACCATATCGTATACCAGAATCCCAGAAGAAGGTGTTACGTGAACAGATAGAAAAAATGTTGTCAGACGATATCATGATAGAAAGTCAAAGTCCTTGTAATGCTCCAGCATTGTTAGTTGAGAAATAAGATGGCAGTGGGAAACGAAAATATAGGTTGGTCACTGGTTATCGTAAGGTAAACGAGATTTCTGTAGGAGAGGCATTCCCAATCCCAAATATATCAGAGATCCTAGACTAGTTTGGGAAGGCTAAATATCTTTCCACTCTAGATTTGGCCAGTGGATATCACCAGATTTCAATGCATACGCAGGACAGGGGGAAAACAGCATTTAGTGTAAAGTACCAACACTATGAGTACAAGAGGATTGCTATGGGATTGAAAGGGCCACCTAGCACATTTCAAAGACTAATGAACGTTGCATTGTCAGGATTACAGGAAACGAAGTGTCTAGTATATCTAGACGATATCTGCTATGGAAGTTCTTTAAGAGAACACTATGATAAATTGCGAGAGATTTTTGATCGACTTAGGGAACATCGGCTGAAATTACAGAAAGACAAGTGTGAATTTCTGAGAAAGGAGGTAATATTTTTGGGAAATAAAATAACCGATAACGGCGTACAGCCAGATGAGCGAAATGTAGAAAAAGTAAAGAAATTCCCGGTACCGAAGACAAAGAAAGAATTAAAAGGGTATTTAGGGTTAGCTGGATATTATCGCAAATTCATAAAAGATTTCATTAGAATAGCAACTCCTTTGTATAAATTACCAAAAGATAACGAGAAATATGAATGAGGAAGGCCACAACAAGAAGCGCATGGAACACTGAAAGAGAAGTTAATAAGTCCTCCAATACTACAGTACCCTAATTTTGAAAAAACTTTTTTGATTACAACAGATGCATCTGAAACAGGAATTAGTGCTGTTCTATCACAAGGCAAAGTTGGCAGCGACCTACCAATAGCATACGCATGTAGGTCACTGAATAAAGCAGGAAAAATATTATTCAGCTACTGAGCTGGAATGTTTAGCATGAGTATGGGCAACAAAACAGTTCAGACCATATGTGTACGGAAGGAAGTTCACATTAGTCACAGATTACGAACATGGTTTTTTAGTGTAAAAGACCCATCCTCACGTTTATTAAAATGGAGACTGAAACTAGAAGAATATTCATACGACATTATATACAAACCAGGCAGATGCATTAAGTAGAATACCTCGACGAGATGAAGTGGCCCACGTAAAGGAAAATCCAGTAACAGTGGTAACAGAGACTAACGAGTCAGATAAAGGACCAACAGATCTAAGTGAGGAACAGAAAACCGAACTAATGAAAGAAGTGTACGACAATCCATTGGGTGGACGTTAAGGGATCCACCAAACGCTAGACAGGTTAGCAAGGTAAGGTTCGTTGAAGGGAATGAAAAGAGATGTAGAGGAATACATCAGGAAATGTGATAAATGTCAGCGAAATAAATTTACTCAGTGTAAGACCAAAATGCCATTGGTAATTACAGATACAGCGGAAACCACGCTTGACAAATGTTATATGGACGTAATCGGTCCGTTAGATGTAACTGCTGAAGACAACAGATATATTTTAACTTTTCAAGATGATTTCAGTAAGTTTACCATACCAATACCATTGGAGAGACATGACGCAGATACAGTAGCAGAAAAGTTTGTAGAAGATGTTACTTTAAGGTATGGTATTCCTTCAGTGTTGTTGACAGGTTCAAATTTTTTAAGAGAAGTATTTAAAAGAATATGTAAATTATTGAGAATACAGAAGATACAGATAAAGGCTTTCCACGTCCAAACTAACGAAGGTTTAGGGAGGACACATCGGACTTTAGTGGGAGTATTCGAGACACTTTATAAAGGAAGATAACAGCAATTCGGATAAGTGGATTTCTTTCAGTGTGTTTGTTTTCAATACTACCCCCCATAGCAGTACAGGATATACTACTCCTGAATTGATGTTCGAAAGAACAGTGAACTTACCAGAAGTGCTACGAAAGGAAGCAGCTACAATAGAATATAATTACGAGGATTATGTACACCAATTCAAAGCTACGATGCAAGAGGTACATCGAGTAACGAGAGAAAAAACAAAAGAGGCCAAAGAGGCAAGTAAAGTTTATTATGACAAAACAGAAAAGTACAGAACGTTTGAAATAGGGGATAAAGTCCAGAATGAGATTTTCACTCTGCAGCAGAGTGTGCGCTGATATGAAACTTCCTGGCAGATTAAAACTGTGTGCCCGACCGAGACTCGAACTCGGGACACTTGCCTTTTGCGGGCAAGTGCTCTACCAACTATTTTTTTTTTTTTTTTTTTTTTTACAAAGCAACAGTTCTTGAAGGTACCAGTTAAACATATACAAATGAGTGTTAGGTAAACAAATTATTAGAATAACATTAAATACAACAAAATATAACATCCTTTTTTTGTTTCTTTTTTTGTAATAATTTGTACTGAAGAAACTAAAAGTACATATATATTCACTATGCAAGAGTTCTTCAAAGTACCATTCCATTTAAACATATACAAATAACTGTTAGTTAAGCAAAAAAAAAATAAATAAATACATTAAAAAGAAAAAAAACATTAAATACAACAAAGTATAACATATTCTGTCTTTTTGCTTTTTTATTTTTTTATTTTTTTTTTTTTTTTTTTTTTTTTGTCGATGCATGGGAACGTGGATAAGGGTGTTGCATCATGTGACAGGTATGCATGGTACACCCCAGCTTTGAGAGGGGTCAAGGAAGACGCTGCGGAGATAACCGGCAAAAGTTTGTCGGTAAGATGGTTTTCGGGTGAGGGTGCTATGCGAGGTCACAACTTTGTACCAGAAGTCAAGGACTGTATGCGGACCATTTTGAAAGAGGTATTCTAAAGCCAGTCCTCGAAACCAGATGAGAGTATGGTGCTTAGCAAGAGGGTAGTGAAATGTCTGGGGCAACAACAGGAAATCCGGGGTTACCGTCGTTGGCGGGGCACGGAGGTAAAGGCCCACGATTCGTTGGATGAGGAGCCATACGTTTTGTTTCAGGGGGCACGTAAGACGGTGCTCGTCGGTGTCTTCGAGCTGACAGTCAGGGCAGAGTGGGGAGGTGGCCAGTCCTATGTGATAAAGTCGACTGTTAGTCGGGAACTTTCCATAAACTAAAACATACCAGAGTGCAGACACAGACGACGGTAAAAAGGGTGCATGCACACACCCCCAAACTGTGCGCCAGTTAATGTCAGGATGCCGTAGCACCATGGGGTCGCAAGGGTTGGACAGCATAAACAAACGATAATAATCTTTTGTACGGGGAGGACGGGCGACTGGAAGATCGGCCCGAACGTAGCTGAGTTCTATGAAACAATTGGCGACGTGGTACAATAATGGAGAAATAGGTGCAACATTGATCGGTGGATCGAGAGAAGCTGGTCGGAGGATATCTAAGAGACTACGTGTTAAGGACGGAACCGTCCCCTGCCAGTGCCGCAACAGAGTGTGGACAAAGAGTGCAGAAGATCGTGCCCGCACGTTGATGAGTCCGAGGCCACCTTTTGCAGGAGGCAATGTTAAAGTGCTGTAGCGGACTTTGAAAAGTGCCCCTGCTGACACGAAATATCCAAAGGCTGATTGGATGCGGCGGCCAAGGAGTAACGGCATTGGGAGGATCTGGGCGACGTGTACCAGTTTAGGGGCTACATACATGTTGACATAGGACACACGTTGGAGTAGGTTTAAGTTACGGTGCTCTTGACCGCGGAGATGGTGCCGAATCGACTGCAGAAGCCGCCGGTATGCCAGGGCCACTGTGCGGTGTGTGGAGCTCGTAAATTCGATACCCAAGTAACGAAGGGTGGTACTGACTGGGAGTGGGTTCGGCACCATAGCCGGGAGGCCGCGCCCAATGTGCATCATAGTCGATTTACGGACATTAAGAATGCTACCAGAAAGATGTCCATACTGGTGGATCCATTGGATGGCGTCATTGAGTTCCGTGGAGGAGCAGGTGAGAAAGAGGAGATCGTCCGCATAAGCCCTACAGTGAAAAGTTTAGTCACGCAAAGTGAGGCCCTGCAGTCTAGAGGTAAGTCCAGTGATGAGGGGCTCAAGTGCAATGGCATATAGTAAAGTAGACATAGGGCATCCTTGACGTACAGAGCGGCGTATAGGAACCGGTCCTACAAGCCTCCCATTGACTTGTACCATCGAGACGGCGGGAAGTAGTAACCGGCGAATGGCATCGACAAAAAGTAATGGGAACCCCATACGTGTCGCCACCTTAAGGAGGAATGGGTGTCGAACGCGATCAAAGGCACTCGTGAAATCGACGGATACCAGTGCTGCACGAAGGCGACAAACCGACGCCAGTGCAATGAGGTCACGGCATTCTCCTAGGGCTGTTTGTAAGGTGGCCCCATAACCACGTGCAGTCTGCTCAGGTGAAAGGACCGTAGGTAAGACGGTGCGCATGCGCGCTGCTAAGAGGCGTGCATAGATTTTATAGTATACATTCAGGAGTGTAAGGGGGCGATATGCAGAGACATGAGACCCTCCCTTCGGTTTAGGCACAGGTAGAAGAATGCCAGTGACGAATTCAGGTGGAATTGGGAAGGATGGAGTAAAGAGTTCCTGAATCATTTCCGTCCAGCGAGGAAGCATCAACGTGATGAACGCCCGGTAAAACTCCACTGGGAGACCATCTGGTCCTGGTGATTTGTTGACGTACAGAGCGGCGTATAGGAACCGGTCCTACAAGCCTCCCATTGACTTGTACCATCGAGACGGCGGGAAGTAGTAACCGGCGAATGGCATCGACAAAAAGTAATGGGAACCCCATACGTGTCGCCACCTTAAGGAGGAATGGGTGTCGAACGCGATCAAAGGCACTCGTGAAATCGACGGATACCAGTGCTGCACGAAGGCGACAAACCGACGCCAGTGCAATGAGGTCACGGCATTCTCCTAGGGCTGTTTGTAAGGTGGCCCCATAACCACGTGCAGTCTGCTCAGGTGAAAGGACCGTAGGTAAGACGGTGCGCATGCGCGCTGCTAAGAGGCGTGCATAGATTTTATAGTATGCATTCAGGAGTATAAGGGGGCGATATGCAGAGACATGAGACCCTCCCTTCGGTTTAGGCACAGGTAGAAGAATGCCAGTGACGAATTCAGGTGGAATTGGGAAGGATGGAGTAAAGAGTTCCTGAATCATTTCCGTCCAGCGAGGAAGCATCAACGTGATGAACGCCCGGTAAAACTCCACTGGGAGACCATCTGGTCCTGGTGATTTGTTCTTGGCCCCTCTGTTGATCGCATCTACTACCTCTTCTGCGGTGATTGCAGACATCATGGACGTTGACTCCGCTACGGTGAGTGTCCGGTCAGGGGAAGGACGGAGATCATCAGGAATGGGCGTCGCCATCTGTTCATCATCATAAAATTGGCGATAATGTTCAGCAAAGGCAGACACCACCGCCGCCTGTGTTGTGTGGTGAACACCATCGGAGGTCGTGATGTGGGAGACGAAGAGTCGACGTCGACGACTGTGGTCGGATGCGGCATGGATTGTGGATGGGGTTTCGTCGTGGAGGTGGTCTTGTCGTCGGGAACGCACCACGAGACCATGCAGTCGTGCACGTTGAAGAGAGAGGAGACGAGCTTTGGTACGTTGTCGTTCCCTATGGGTGTCAGGTGATGGAGGGAGTGCATCGAGCTCACGGAGGACGGCGTAGTAAAAATTTGTGGTGTCTCGATGCCATGCTGCTGCTTCCTTGCCACATTGTATGAAGGCCTTTCTGATCGCAGGTTTGGCACATTTGAGCCACCAATGGAACGTGGATGTGAACTGCGGGAGGCGTCTTTCGCAAGACGCCCACGTAGTGGCAATACATTGTCGGCAGTGTGGATCATTAAGGAGGGAGGTATTAAGCTTCCAGTAACCTCTGCTGCACCACACTGACTGAGGTGGCAGAGCCAGGGAGCAAATGACGGCGCAGTGGTCCGAGAATGCAAGGGGCCACCGTTCAGCTTGGGCGACGTCATTGCCAAGGTGGGCAGAGACATATAACCGGTCCAGTCTGCTCGCAGAATGTGCTGTATAATGGGTGAAACCGGGGGTATTGCCACGAATTTTCTCCCAAACGTCCACTAGGTGAAAATCTTCGATTAAGGTGAGAAGCGCCGGGCATGACGAATAACCAGGCATTTGGTCCTGCGGATGGAGGACACAGTTGAAATCGCCTCCCATGATAAGGCGATCGTAGCGTCCAGAAAACAGGGGCGCCACGTCATGTCCGAAGAAAGTGGACCGCTGCCGACGGTTCGTGGAGCCAGACGGAGCGTAGATATTGATGACGCGCGTGTCGAAGATGGTAACAGCCATGCCTCTTCCACAGGGAAGGATTGTCGTGTCCCTGAGTGGGATTCCTTCGCGTATGTAGAAAGCCACTCCACGCCCTGATTGATCACATGTGGACGTGTATGAGTCGTAGCCGTAGACTGGTGGTAGTGTGGCAACGCGGACTTCCTGAAGAAGGGCGACGTCGACGTCAGAGGCCCGAAGCATGTCACATAGGAGTTGCAGCTTGGGTACAGTGGCGATCATGTTGATGTTCAGCGTGGCAAACCGATACGTTTGTTTCAGTGGTGGTGGACGCGCATCTACCATCACCAAGGCAAGTAAGAGGAGGGCACCGACAGGAAGTCCCGTCCCATCAGGTGCAGGGCCTCGCTTTTGATGTTAACAGGCAGCCTTGTCCGGCGGAGGCAACTCATCCGGAGGAGGGGGCGTATCTTCCTCAATCTCGTCGGCCATTCTCCTATGCCATGGGTCCGTCCAATGTCCATGGGAATTGCGTCGTGGTGAGAGAGATCTGGAGTTGTCGGCGGGGAGACAGACGTCTCAACCGGCGCACCGACCGTTACATTGTGCGTGGCGACCTCCATAGAGGTCCCGTCCTGCGAAATGTCTTGATCATCGTGAAAGTTGTCCGCCGACCTCTGCATGGAAATGTCGGTTGGTTGGGTGTCGTATTCGTCGTCGCGGGTGGCGACGCTTTGAGAGCCCGTGGGTGAACGGCGACGGCGTTTGCGCCTACGTGGCGAGCGTTGTTTGCGCACGTGTTCCTCAGTGTCGGACGACGGCAAGGAAGAGCGTCGACCTGGTTCGAATGCGTCGGTGGGTACAATGAAATTGTCAAACAGGTGTTGTGAAGAAGTACTGTTCTCCTCAGCGTCCGGTGCGGGAGCCTGTTCGGCGGCAAGGTTGTCAGGTGGGACGTCCGCACCGTCCATAGGTGACTGGGACGGTGGGACGTGCCGATCGGAAGGAACGGGCGACGGACTGGACGAAACTGTAGACGTGGCAAGAGCCGCTGCGTAAGTGACCGGTAGGGCGGTCATAGTGGGTGTGACGGACGCTTCCGACAACGGGAGCTGCGCGACACGTCGTTGAATGCATTCAGACCGTAGGTGACCTTCTTTCCCGCAACCGGAACAGGTTCGAGATTGGCCGTCGTACATTATAATGGCACGGCAGCCTCCGATACGTAGATAAGAAGGCACGTGTTTCTGCAACTCGATGCGGACCTGTCTAACACCGTTTAAAACGGGATAGGTCTGAAATTGTACCCATCGTTCGGCAACATGTTCCAGAACGTTGCCATAGGGACGGAGCGCCTCGATGACGACGTCTGCAGGTAGTTCGAACGGCAGTTCGAATATCCTTATCGTCCGTGTGCCGAGACCTGCGTGATCGACGGTAACGGGTCCGACGTTGCCGTCGGAATGGCAGAAGCGCAGTCCACGTTTTGCCTCTTGAAGCACCTTGTCGCACGCCGCATCGTTGATCATTTTGACGTAGACGGTACTGCTAACTATCGACAAGTGGATACCAATTAGATCCGTTGGTGGTATCTTAACTTCATCGCGAATAAATCGTTCTACCTCCAGGGCCTTGGGTCGGGCGAAGTCGGAACAAAAGTTAAAACGTAATGTCTTCTTCCGATAGTTGTGCGCCATGGTGGTCTAGAAGGGAAAGCGGCACTTACAGCGGCCGAAGTAAACACAAACACACCGTGCGCGCCTCGCCCGCAGCGCTCTGGCGCGTGACCGCCTCGCAGCACTGCCGGCGGCAGACTGTACCAACTGAGCTACCGAAGCACGACTCAGGCCCGGTACTCACAGTTTTACTTCTGCCAGTACCTCGTCTCCTACCTTCCAAACTTCCCAGAAGCTCTCCTGCGAACCATGTCTCCGCAATATCCTTTCTTTCAGGAGTGCTAGTTCTGCAAGGTTTGCAGGAGAGCTTCTGTGAAGTTTGGAAATTGGAGACGAGGTACTGGCAGAAGTAAAGCTGTGAGTACCGGGCGTGAGTCGTGCTTCGGTAGCTCAGTTGGTAGAGCACTTGCCTGCGAAAAGCAAAGGTCCCGAGTTCGAGTCTCGGTCCGGCACACAGTTTTAATCTGCCAGGAAGTTTCAGGGGATAAAGTATTTGTAAAGGGCGAATCAGTAAGACGTGGGAGATCAAAGAAATTAAACTCTCAGTTTAGAGGCCCATGCGAGGTAATAAATATAGAATTGCCTAATGTAACATTAAAGATAAACAGGAGGCAGGAATTGAAAGTTCATGCCAATAAATTGAAACCGTATTACTGAGATCAGGATTTCACTTACAGACCCATCATGGTGCTCTCAAATGCCATGATGTGGATGCTGTGTTTCCTCAGCGGATGGTGGACCAATAATTGGCAAGTGTGCGGAGACAAAGACAAGATTGTGGACGTTCACACAATACAGACAGCACCAGGGATATATTACCATCATAAAGGCGACATCGAGATAACCAGAACAACCTGGAAACGTGTAACTTAAGTGAATCTTAGAACCCTAGATGAAAGGTTTCACTCGGTAAGACGAGTAGGACTAAGAGCGAAACAACAATGTAAAGAGAGATTAGAGCAACTCAATATTTGTCAGGTAGAATGAAACAGACTAATTCACGGGGTTTCGCACAGATCGATTACAAGAGACACAGTCCTTAATACATCAATTAACAAGACCAGTAAAGCGACAGAAAAGAGGAGTTTTTAATTGTGTAGGAGAAATCAGTAAAATCTTATTTGGAACCTTGGACGAGGCAGATGCTGTTTATTACAAAAAGCACATCGATCAGATGGAATCTAGATCAGAAGAATTACTGAGACTCTCAAAATAACAAGTGGCAGTAGTCAGGACCACATTGTCAGGTTTAAATAGGACTGTGGATTCAGTCGCTACAAACGAGCAATTGCTTAAAAAATGGAATGGATAAACTAGGACAATTTATTACGTACTGTCTGAAGACTACATATTATGGTCTGAAGAGAATTGCTGCATTCATGGCGATCAGCGAACAGCTCTTACAATTACAAATTTTGTTTAATGAATTAAGTATGGAATATGATAGACTTGTAAGTGCAATAGTTCATGCACAGAAGGGAATGTTAGCGCCTCACATTGTAAATCCAGTGCAAATTATATTTAAGATTAATACAAAATGAGTTGAGATAAGTAAAGTTTCCAGTACCACTCATGGATGAGTATGGATACGTATTATTAAGAATTATGGAACATGATGTATTTGTAACTGAGGATGTATTAGGTTATGTAATTAATGAGTTTAACTTATATAAAATGTTGCCATCACCAATTAAAATGACCTCAGGTGAAGACCAATATGCTTACATACAACCAGAGAAAGATATTTGCTGATTGATGATTCTAAGGAACTATATGCTAAACTGTCCTCTGATCAGTTAGATTGTAAGGAAATGGACAAGCAAAGAAATGTATGTACACAAACCTTTGGGTTAATTTCAATGTACAATCTGGAAGACTGTGAAGTGAAATTATTACACGACAATCACGTTCCAAGTAATTGTGTCAAGAAAATGATCTCATTAGAGAGAAGTTTGTGGACTAGTTTAAGTACTAACGAATGGTTATATTTAATACCTAAGGAAGAAGATATGACCATTCTGTGTAGCATATATCCAGCTAAGGATATAAAATTAAGGGGAATGGGAATAATCACAGTCAAGAAAAACTGTAAAGGTTATGGATCACACACACACACACACACACACACACACACACACACACACACACACACACACACACACATTATACATACACACACATATATATCTCCAGTCAGACAAAGTAATCCGGACGAATTACACCAGGATAGACAAAATACCAACTGTAGATATGAATTTAGATACTTGTGATGAAATAGAGACAAAAATTAATACTTCAACAATAAAACTTGAATTACCTTTGAGGCACATCACATCCAATTTAGATGATTTAAGAGTAATGGGTAAAAGAGTAGAAGACATTGATAAATTCATAGATAAAGAACAAATGGAACTGGAAAAGGACAAGAAGGTCCAAACCTATTCTATTGTTACTTATATCAGTATAAGTGAATTAATTTTTATCATTGTATTTATATGCAGTACCAAATGTAATTGTTGTAATATATGTACAAAAAATTCTTTTATGGCCCAGGAGATGGGAACTGCTGTCGATCTAATTGTGTAAGACGACAGTAGTACAGACACCCGAACTTAATTGAATACAATTAAGACCAGTAAACAGAGACGAGGAAATGGTCATTTACGAAAGACATCCGAGACACGCGGATGACAGTGTAATTATAACCAATAGGCGTTAAAATGTTTTTGTAATTATATTTTACAGGTATTAATGGCACTTTGGATAAGTGCACATGAATTCAATTTTGGGAGGAGGTGTTGTGACTAGAAAATTTTAATTTTTATTCTTGCTTTTGTGACCATAATAAGAGTCCAGGCTCCATAGGAAAACAGCCAGCAACTATTAAGAAATAGTCCACCAGGACGTAGGGACAAGATAAGCGTCGGAGGCTGCCAAGTATGGCTTGTTGATCAAATAACTTAGTGTTTGACTTCCTGCCAGAGGAACCAGTATCAATCAGTCTTGTGCAGTGGAAGATGCAAACACCAGGGTGATAATACAGCAAGAAAGAGTGTCAGTCACGTGCGGAAAAGACTCGCGAGGAATCAAATTAAGTTGTGTGCAGCTAGAAAGGAAAGTGTCGTGTGGAACCATAGGCATTCTTGTGCAATCCGATCACTTAGAAATGAAAGGGTCGTATGAAACAAATTAACTCGTGTGCATCCATGTACATGAGAAACGAAATAAAAGGCTAGACAGCGGAATAGCCAGAAGGAGAGATTCAGATGCAGATTCAGATTCAGAGCCAGTGGCGGCAGTTTGGAGATTCCACAGTGAGATGCCAGTGGGGCCGAGTAGGCCCATAGCAGCCGTTACAGCTGATAAGGACTTCAACTACGAGAAGACGGTGATAGACTCTGGTGGGCACTCACAAACTGCAGGTCAAGTAGGATTTTTAGAGTTTCATTGGTATAGTGTTGAACAGAGGCTGTCAGTCTTTGTCTCAATTACTTAGAGAGATTTCAGTGCTAACGAAGAACAAGTGATTGCTTTGTACTTGTTTCTTATATGTACCGGCAATTAGCTTTGAAGTAGCAAGTCCGAATAAATAGATTGAATCTTAATAAGGGGTTTGTGGTCCAACACCTCACATAAGTATATGTGAGAATAAACTTGATAGAAAATAACCAATCTTTTCTACCTATTGCAATTCTGTAACCTATTTTCAGGAAACTTATTTGCTCTAAACCAAGGAGATTCTCTCCCTATCATTTCCGATATAAAGATTGACAGCAATTTATAACTAACCCATGGTCGTTAAGGTCTCGATTGTGCTACGCAGTTCGTGCTTACTTCGTCTGGTATAGTGAGGCTGTGCCGGGACGCGACAGAAAATTGACATTTACATGTTCCAGCCAAACTGATTCGCGGTCACTCGATAGTTTCAGTCAGCACTTCTGGAAGATGTTACAGCCCGCCAAGGCACACTGAAGCAAGTATTGTAAAGCACAAGCGTCTGGCAGTATGTGATAATCAACAGAGTTCCTGCGGACTAAAGAGCGGAAAAGACATCAACGATACAGCTTGGTGTACCGTAATGAACATGTCAGATGACAGTATGACTAAGGATATGTGGCAATCCGCTTAGGGCAACTGATGAGGGTATGTTCTGCGTATTCATGATGTTACAGCCGTGTTGCCTGCCTGGTAGTACACTATAGGAGATGCAGTCGAGCCCTTGGACTCAAACAGTGTCCAAGGGGTATATGCATTAGCCTAGCACCCGTCTAATGGCGAAGCAATTCCTGAAGGCAGCATCAATGTCTTGGAGACACGTCGGCAGAGACACTGTGGTATGAAATTACAAAGCGATTTCTGTGTCCCATCGTCACCGTGAGGTTGCGACAGTTACGGTCAGCCAGCAGCAGTCCATCGGTTTCATGCTATTGAACACCCAGGAGAGATTCCACTTGGTGAATGTACCCGAATGCCAGTGGCAGTACCATATGATACACTAGCAGAATGTCTGTGACGCTGTGCTACAGGCATACACAATAGTGCAGCACCTGTCTAATGGCGAGGCTGTTCCTGAGGGCAGCATTAGTGTGTTGGAGAGAAGTCAGCAGAGAGCCTATAGTATGAAATGACGAAGCAATTTCTGTGCAACATCATCAATGTGAGGGAGCGAGGCTTACAGTAAACTGGCAGAGGCGCATAGATTGCAGGATACTGCATAGCCAGCAGAGGTTCCATGTGGTAACTGAAGACGAAGGCTAGTGCCAGTATCATGGACATACACTAGCAGAATGACTCCAAGAAAGTCCTCGAGGCATATCCAATAGCCTAGCGCCCATGAAATGTCAAAATGGACATACAATTCCTGAGGGAACATTAGTGTAAACAGGAACGTCGGCTGAGAGAGTGTATTATGCAATGGCGAAGCAATTGTGTGTCCCATCATCAGCGTGAGGTTTCGAGGGTTACTGTAAACCAGCAGCAGTGTAACGATTGCAAGCTACTCGACACAAAGGACAGGTTCCATGTGGTGAACGCTGCGGAATGATAGCGCCAGTATCGTAGATATACACTAATAGAATAACTCGAACAAAGTCCTTCAGTAATTTGCACTAACATGGCACACATCTAATGGCGAGGCAATTCCTGAGAGGAGCAATAGTGTCCTGGGGAGATGTTGGCTGAGAGCCTCTTGTATGCTATGGCGATGCAATTTTTATGACCCCTCATGAATGTAAGGGTGCGGGGTTACAGTAAACCGGCAGCAGTGCATGTTGCAAGCTACAGGACACCCAGGAGAGGTACCATGCGTTACCATAGCCGAATGCCGGTGCCAGTATAATAGATATACACTATCAGAGTGTCTCTGACAACGTCCTCTTCGCATATGGAATAGCACAGCACCCATATGATGGAGATTCTGTTCCTGAGGGTAGCACTGCTGTTACGGGGAGATGTTGGCAGATTACCTGTAGAATGCAATGGTGAATTTCTATGTCCATCGTCAAGGATTACAGTAATCCAGCAGCACTGCATCAGTTACGAGCTTCTGGACACCAAGTAGTGGTTCCATGCGATGACCATAACTAAATGCCAGCGCCAGTATCATAGATATACACTAGATGAATGACTAAAACAATTTCCTCGAGGCACCTGCAAAAGGGAAACACCCCTGTAATGGCGAGACAGTTCTTGAGAGTAGCATTAGTATCTTTGAGAGTTGTCGGCAGAGAGCCTGTAGTATGCAATGGCAAAACAATTTCTGTCCCATCGTCAGTGTGAGGGTGCGAGGGTTACAGTAAGCCGGCACTGGTGAATCGGTTGCAAGCTACTGGATACCCAGGAGAGATTCGATGCAGTGACCATAGTTGAATGCCAGTGCCAGTATCATAGATATACACAAGCAGAATGACTCCGACATTGTTCTTGAGGCATATGCAATAGTGAAACACCAGTCTGACGGAGATGCAATTCCTTAGGGAAGAATCAGTGTCTTGAAGAAACATTGACGGAGGGGCGGTCGTATGCAGTGCCAAAGCAACTCCAGTGTCCCATTGTAACTGTGAGGGCGCGAGGGGCATAGTAAACTGGAAGTGGTGCATCAGTTACAAGCTACTGGACAACCAGGAAAGTTTACATGCCGTTACTGTAGCCAAATGCCAGTGCAAATACACTCCTGGAAATGGAAAAAAGAACACATTGACACCGGTGTGTCAGACCCACCATACTAGCTCCGGACACTGCGAGAGGGCTGTACAAGAATTGATCACACGCATGGCACAGCGGACACACCAGGAACCGCGGTGTTGGCCGTCGAATGGCGCTAGCTACGCAACATTTGTGCACCGCCGCCGTCAGTGTCAGCCAGTTTGCCGTGGCATACGGAGCTCCATCGCAGTCTTTAACACTGGTAGCATGCCGCGACAGCGTGGACGTAAACCGTATGTGCAGTCGACGGATTTTGATCGAGGGCGTATAGTGGGCATGCGGGAGGCCGGGTGGACGTACCGCAGAATTGCTCAACACGTGGGGCGTGAGGTCTCCACAGTACATCGATGTTGTCGCCAGTGGTCGGCGGAAGGTGCACGTGCCTGTCGACCTGGGACCGGACCGCAGCGACGCACGGATGCACGCCAAGACCGTAGGATCCTACGCAGTGCCGTAGGCGACCGCACCGCCACTTCCCAGCAAATTAGGGACACTGTTGCTCCTGGGGTATCGGCGAGGACCATTCGCAACCGTCTCCATGAAGCTGGGCTACGGTCCCGCACACCGTTAGGCCGTCTTCCGCTCACGCCCCAACATCGAGCAGCCCGCCTCCAGTGGTGTCGCGACAGGCGTGAATGGAGGGACGAATGGAGACGTGTCGTCCTCAGCGATGAGGGTCGCTTCTGCCTTGGTGCCAATGATGGTCGTATGCGTGTTTGGCGCCGAGCAGATGAGCGCCACAATCAGGACTGCATACGACCGAGGCACACAGGGCCAACACCCGGCATCATGGTGTGGGGAGCGATCTCCTACACTGGCCGTACACCTCTGGTGATCGTCGAGGGGACACTGAATAGTGCACGGTACATCCAAACCGTCATCGAACCCATCGTTTTACCATTCCTAGACCGGCAAGGGAACTTACTGTTCCAACAGGACAATGCACGTCCGCATGTATCCAGTGCCACCCAACGTGCTCTAGAAGGTGTAAGTCAACTACCCTGGCCAGCAAGATACCGGATCTGTCCCCCATTGAGCATGTTTGGGACTGGATGAAGCGTCGTCTCACGCGGTCTGCACGTCCAGCACGAACGCTGGTCCAACTGAGGCGCCAGGTGGAAATGGCATGGCAAGCCGTTCCACAGGACTACATCCAGCATCTCTACGATCGTCTCCATGGGAGAAGAGCAGCCTGCATTGCTGCGAAAGGTGGATATACACTGTACTAGTGCCGACATTGTGCATGGTCTGATGCCTGTGTCTATGTGCCTGTGGTTCTGTCAGTGTGATCATGTGATGTATCTGACCCCAGGAATGTGTCAATAAAGTTTCCCCTTCCTGGGACAATGAATTCACGGTGTTCTTATTTCAATTTCCAGGATTGTATAATAGATATACGGAAGTGGGGTGACTCTGACAATGTCCTTGAGGGAAATGCAATAGCACAGCAGACGTCTGATGGAGAAGGCATTCCTGAGAGAAGCATTAGTGTTTTGGAGATTCGTCTGAAGAGAGCCTGTACTATGCAATGGCGAAGCAATTTACGTGTATGTTCGTCAATGTGAGGGTGCGAGAGTTGCAGGAAACTGGCAGTGGTGCGTCAGTTACAAGCTAGTAGACAACCATGAGAAGTTCCATGCGGTAACCGTAGCTGATTGCCAGCGGTAGTATCACTGATATATACCAGCCCAATGACTTAGACAGTGTGCGTGGCATATGCATTAGTGCAAGTACCATTTGATGCAGATGGATTTCAAAAAATGGTTCAAATGGCTCTGAGCACTATGGGACTTAACTTCTGAGGTCATTAGTCCCCTACAACTTAGTACTACTTAAACCTAACTAACCTAAGGGCATCACACACATCCATGACCGAGGCAGGATTCGAACCTGCGACCGTAGCGGTCTTGCGGTTCCAGACTGTAGAGCCTAGAACCGCTCGGTCACAGTGGCCGGCAGATGGATTTAATGATGGCGCATTATTGTCATGGAGAGATGTCTGCAGAAAACATGTAGTATGTAATGGCGAAACAATTTCTGTGTCCCATTGTCCATGTAAGGGTTACAGTAAACTGGCAGCGTTGCATCGAGAGCTGTCTACTAGACACCCAGTTGAGGTTCCATGCAATGACCTTAGTCAAATAGTAGTGCCGGTATAATAGATATACACAAGCAGAATGCCTGATATGTCCTCGGCATTTGCAATACTGTAGCACCTGGCTCATGGAAGTGGAATTCATTATTTAATTTCTGTGTTCCATCGGCATATTGAGGGCGTGAGAGTTCAGGAAACGGGAAGTGGTGCATCAGTTACAAGCTACTGGACACCCCGGAGAGGCCCCAAACGGTGAGAGTAGTTGAATTCCAGCGCCAGTATCATAGACGTACATTATCAGAATGACTCCTACAATGTCATCGAGGCATATGCAGTAGCGCAGCACCCATCTGATGGAGATGGCATTGCTGAGGGTGTTTTGGAGATTCGTCTGCAGAGCGCCTGTATCATGCAATGGCGAAGCAATTTCGGCGTCTCTTCGTCAATGTGAGGCTGCGAGGGATGCAGTGAATCGGCAGCGGTATATCAGTTACAATCTATGGGACACCCAGGAGCTATCCACGATGGCTGCCGAGTCGGCAGTGTGATGTGGCTCCACATTCAGATGCACTTTCCCTCGGTAAAGATGTGGTTGTAGACAGTGAAATTTAATTCTCGTTTACCGGGAGACTTATCTTACACTGTCCATTCTCGTTTACTCATTAGGTACTCTAAATAAAACAGAGAGAGTGATTAAAGTACTTCTAGTGTTTTCGTCGTGCGCAATGCGTCGACGGAGAGGCCGTCTCCCTCCTGCTGGCCGAGCGCATGTCGGTTTCGCCAGCCAGCAGCGAGCAGCGCCGGTTCCCGCGTGTCAGTGACTCCTCACCAGCCGCAGCGGAATCCGACGCGTCGGCAGCGGCCACCAGCGCACGCCAGCTGCCTCGCCGACGACGTCGACGTCGGCAGTAGCGGCCGCCGGCTGTGCTCCCTGCTGTTGACAAACAACCGCCTGCCCACCTTCGGCCCTGGATTTCAGCCGACGAAGCTGCGACACCACCACGCCAGAGGCCGACGGAAGAACAGAGAAAGCATGGCGTAAGACGCTAGCTCGAGCCACCAACGTCACAAATGGAACACACGGAGGGAGAAATTGTGCCTATGTTCCCCAATCAAAAGATAGCGGCCATAGACAAAATATTGAGCGAAATAGGAGCAGAGCTAAAAGCTAAGCATGTTTCATCTGCTCTGTTAACCGCCACTAGAGACAAACTGTTTCCCTTAACTTTCCAAATAACTAGCCTTGAAGCTAAACTGTCCTGACTAAACGATGAAAACAGGCGATTAAGACTAACTACAGAGAGCGTCGAATCCAGTCTAAAGCTTACAAACTTTGCAAGAGAAGGCTGAAAAATTAGAGGACGAAAATAGGGAACTCAGTGTAGCAAACCGAGACTTCCAACAACAACAAATTAGAGAATTAGTTAATAAAGTCACAACAAGCGCAGACAAAAGCACAGACACTGGCGTATGCTGCCTCCTTAACAATAGAGCCGAAAACCAAAGAGACTCGAGGAACAGAACAGGCTAAAGCAAAACAGGTTACAACCCTATACGTCAAATCGACAGCAAATTAAGACACCATAGCTGTTTGACAAACACCAACAACATAAATCGCAGGAAAGCGAATATACATATCAATTCAATTAGCGCCACCCAGAGTGCAGTTACAATGGAAACTGAAATACAGGATGATTGTCGAAAAATAATAGAAAAGACTGAAGACCTGCACACCATTGTCTCTGAAGGACCGCGAAAACACAAGCCACTCGTGGCAGCATATCACGTGCCACATACACTTACCGATGAGGAGTTTCTAGAAAGCATTTACGAGCAGAATCTAAGCGGTGACAACGTCAGAGAAGACTTCGACAGAGAAGTCAAAAGAAGGTTTCAAACAGGGCCTAAGGGAAGCGGTTTCAAGTCACCAGATACTGGAGGTCAGTTCACACCTGTACAGAGTCCTTAAACGAAGACATAGAGTCTACATAGGCATCGAGTCACTCTCTGTGAAGGCCTATACAGTAGTAAATCAGTGTTTTTAGTGTTGTGACTTATGACACATGACTAAAACCAGCAGAAAGGCCGACGTTAAGTGTGCCAAGTGGGGCATCCTAGGACACAAGCGCATTGAGTGCACGTCCGACGTTTGCGTCTGCATCCCCTGCAAATACAGAGGCCGTGTCCGCAAGAAAACAAAAGGAGGTGATTGTCAGTTCTATAAGCAATTGCGTGACCGGCTCCTGGACAGTATAGACTATGGCAGCTAAAATCAGCACACACACAAGGAACACGAACATCCAAAGCCAGTCACCGGAAACACATAAATACAAATCACCGTCAACACTACAGAGAAGCTACCAAAGGGCAAGTTCCTGGAGAAGGCTAATGAATATACTGCCGGAGAATTACGACGATAATGAACTCATCCCGCCCTTAAGACACTCAACGACGTTACATGATAGCTGTATTAATACGATAGAATATATAGATGACATGACAATCCATGGCTCCATCCACTACGAGGTGGCAAAGCAAATTAAAAGGCAATTACACCACTGGATAAACTTCCAAATAACATAAACACAGAGGATATATGAGTTGGAAGATGAGCTTACATATATTGTGCACAAGAAAATATACAAATAAAACCGACATACTCATTCACAATTTCTCCCAATCGAAGTACATCACATCACACATACACGAGATGAACACAAACCACAATCGTCATCGTATGGAAAACCCTACGACACACGTAAACATGAACAGTAAATCAAACGAGTCAAATTTGTCCCCGAAGGCACTCTTCACTCCTGGCAAAGGAACAATGAATAAGGAGATACGTAGTCCATGAATCAATACACACCGAAACAATCAGGCCACAAACCAATACAAAACTAAGAACTACCAGACCCAGACTTATAAAAGTAGTTAAGGACAAATCTGAGGGAAACAAATGTGACATTTTCAACGATGTCAACGTGCGTCTAGAAAGAACCTCCACTCCAAACATCAACAATGCACATACAGTCAGTCTCAGACATATCACCACCATCGCCGACGCCACACCCACAAGCACCACCAACATCACCGAAAAACGTCTGAAGGCAAAACGCATTGAAGAAGCGTGTGACAAAATGACGTGTAACCGTATGACATCCCAAAGAGATCTTAAAATGTCTCCCAATCAGTGGCCAACACCAAGCTACAATCCACCTAATACCACCTCAGAAACTAGCACCAACAGCAAGCCAGCTACACGTAATTATGATAATTTAGAATTTAACTTACTTTTAGGTAGGCTGGAGAAAAAAAGAGATAAAATAGCGCAGCGGATGCTACTTACATTGTGCCATCCAAAGGGAGATTCTCTCTGTTTTCAGTAACTGAGCAGACAGACAGAATCATACCAATGACAGAAAATATCCCTACATCAGTAGAGCCGCTGCTAGACCTCATGCTCCAGGTCTGCCTGCGCAGGTCAGAATCATTCGACTTGGACGAAATACGCTATGTGATCAAAAGCATCCGGACACAGTTAAAAATATACGTTTTTCATATTAGGTGCATTGTGCTGCCACCTACTGGCAAGCAGTCCGCATCAGGTTCCTCAGTAGTCATTAGACATCTGAGAGAGCAGAATGGTTCGCTCTGCGGAACTAACGGACTTCGAACGTGGTCAGGTGATAGGGTGTCACTTATGTCACATGTCTGTAAGCGACGTTTCCACATACCTAAATATCCCTGCGTCCACTGATTCGGTTGTGATAGTGAAGTGGAAACATGAAGGGACACGTACAGCACAAAAGCGTACAGGCCGACCTCGTTTGTCCACAGACAGAGACCGCCGACAGTTGAAGAGGGTCGTCATGTGTAATAGGCAGACATCTATCCAGACCATCACACAGGAATTCCAAACTGCTTTAGGATCCACTGCAAGCACTATGACATTTAGGCGGGAGGCGAGAAAACTTGGATTTCATGGTCGAGCGGCTGCTCGTAAGCCACACATCAAGCCGATAAATTCCAAACGACGCCTCGCTTCGAGTAAAGAGCGTAAACATTGGACGATTGAACAGTGGAAAAACGTTGTGTGGACTGACGAATCACGGTTCATAATGTGGCGGTCCGATGGTGGGGTACGGCGAATGCCCGTTGAACGTCATCTGCCAGCGTGTGTGGTGCCAACAGTAAAATTTGGAGGCGGTGGTGTTATGGTGTGGTCGTGTTTTTCATCACAGCACAGGCCTTCATAGATGTTTTAACCGCCCTGTAGCTTCCCACTGTTGAAGAACAATTCGGGGATGGCGATTGTATTTTCAACATGATCGAGTACCTGTTCATAATGCACGGCCTGTGGCGGTGTGGTTGCACTACAATAACATCCCTGTAATGGACTGTCCTGCACAGAGTCCTGACCTGAATTCTATAGAACAGCTTTGGGATGTTTCGTAACGCCGATTTCGTGCCAGGCCTCACCAACCGATTTCGATACCTCAGTGCAACACTCCGTTAAGAATGGGCTGCCATTCCCCGAGAAACGTTCCAGCACCTCATTGAAAGTATGCCTGCGAGAGTGGAAACTGTGATCAAGGCTAAGGGTGGGCCAACACCATATTGAATTCCAGCATTACCGATGGAGGGCGCCACGAACTTGTAAGTCACTTTCAGCCCGGTGTGCGGATACTTTTGATCAAATAGTTTATTTATAAGAACACACGGACGAACATATTTCGATTACTCACAGACAGGCAGCAAATGTTTTGTACTCATAAAACACCCAGAGCACATAGACAAAAAATGAATATCTTACAACATAATACAAGAAACAGTACTGCAGTCAGCGTGGAAATGCCTAAAATAGCACGAGACTTGCACGCAGTTATTACAAGAACCTTATAATAGAAATGGACACCTAATATGTCTACCAAAAAATGCTACCACAATAAGAGGCAGCAATGACTCTAAGGCTGCAATAGTAATTTTAAATAGAACTTATAATTTAGGTAATACAGGTATGCAGTCAACACTTTGTTACCATAGAGATAAATGGTTCAAATGGCTCTGAGCACTATGGGACTTAACTGCTGAGGTCATCAGTCCCCTGGAACTTAGAACTACTTAAACCTAATTGACCTAAGGACATCACACACATCCATGTCCGAAGCAGGATTCGAACCTGCGACCGTAGTGGTCGCGCGGTTCCAGACTGCAGCGCCTAGAACCGCTCGGCCACTCCGGCCATACAGATAACTAATGGGAACGTCACATGGGTCATTGCATCCATGTACTCCCAATACAGCCGTCAAATATAGCCGTATGCAGACTACATCAGAGGCCTAGTAATGTGCGCCAAAGGCAAAAAATTAGTGATAATTCCTGACAATTCCAGACCGACCCTCTGGAACTCAGACAGAACAGATGACACAGGATTCATAATCACCAGCCTAATTCAAAAAGCACAATTATATGTAATGAACACGGAAGAACCTATACCGACATATGCAGGGTTGGATGGTACGAGCAGTAATGTCGACTTTACGCTAGCAAATAATGCAGCAATGGCATACGTAACAAACTGGACAGTACACGACGTCATAAGCAGTAGCGATCACAACGTCATAACATACACACTAACTTACACTCAAGAACACAACGACCAAATCACACACCAGACACTTATTGTTCCACAAAGCAGACTGGAAGAAATAAACAGAAATTATGCAACAACACTATCTGGGAAACATCAATGGAGGTATCGACTATAGAGCACACAAGTTAACACAGGTAATAAAAGAAGCACAAAACACACAAATACTGACAGTAAAGAACACAAAACGCTCACCAGTGCAATGGACCAACGAACTAACGAGATTGAAACAAGATGCGGGACGCAAACGAAAATTATATCAAAGGGCGATAGCAGATAGAGACAGATGCGTAAGGCTTGATGCGTATAGGCATGTCCAAGACTTATACAGACAGACCCTATACAACACGTGTAGACAACAATGGGAGCTACAGGGTGTTTCAAAAATGACCGGTATATTTGAAACGGCAATACAAACTAAACGAGCAGCGATAGAAATACACCGTTTGTTGCAATATGCTTGGGACAACAGTACATTTTCAGGCAGACAAACTTTCGAAATTACAGTAGTTACAATTGTCAACAACAGATGGCGCTGCGTTCTGGGAATATCTATAGTACGATATTTTCCACATATCCACCATGCGTAGCAATAATAAGGCGTAGTCTCTGAATGAAATTACCCGAAACCTTTGACAACGTGTCTGGCGGAATGGCTTCACATGCAGATGAGATGTACTGCTTCAGCTGTTCAATTGTTTCTGGATTCTGGGGGTACACCTGGTCTTTCAAGTGTCCCCACAGAAAGAAGTCACAGGGGTTCATGTCTGGCGAATAGGGAAGCCAATCCACGCCGCCTCCTGTATGTTTCGGATAGCCCAAAGCAATCACACGATCATCGAAATATTCATTCAGGAAATTAAAGACGTCGGCCGTGCGATGTGGCCGGGCACCATCTTGCATAAACCACGAGGTGTTCGCAGTGTCGTCTAAGGCAGTTTGTACCGCCACAAATTCACGAAGAATGTCCAGATACCGTGATGCAGTAATCGTTTCGGATCTGAAAAATGGGCCAATGATTCCTTTGGAAGAAATGGCGGCCCAGACCAGTACTTTTTGAGGATGCAGGGACGATGGGACTGCAACATGGGGCTTTTCGGTTCCCCATATGCGCTAGTTCTGTTTATTGACGAAGCCGTCCAGGTAAAAATAAGCTTCGTCAGTAAACCAAATGCTGCCCACATGCATATCGCCGTCATCAATCCTGTGCACTATATCGTTAGCGAATGTCTCTCGTGCAGCAATGGTAGCGGCGCTGAGGGGTTGCCGCGTTTGAATTTTGTGTGGATAGAGGTGTAAACTCTGGCGCATGAGACGATACGTGGACGTTGGTGTCATTTGGACCGCAGCTGCAACATGGCGAACGGAAACCCGAGGCCGCTGTTGGATCACCTGCTGCACTAGCTGCGCGTTGCCCTCTGTGGTTACCATATGCGGTCGCCCTACCTTTCCAGCACGTTCATCCGCCACGTTCCCAGTCCATTGAAATTTTTCAAACAGATCCTCTATTGTATCGCTTTTCGGTCCTTTGGTTACATTAAACCTCCGTTGAAAACTTCATCTTGTTGCAACAACACTGTGTTCTAGGCGGTGGAATTCCAACACCACAAAAATCCTCTGTTCTAAGGAATAAACCATGTTGTCCACAGCACACTTGCACGTTGTGAACAGCACACGCTTACAGCAGAAAGACGGCGTACAGAATGGCGCACCCACAGACTGCGTTGTCTTCTATATCTTTCACATCACTTGCAGCGCCATCTGTTGTTGAAAATTGTAGCTACTGTAATTTCGAAAGTTTGTCCGCCTGAAAATGTACTGTTGTCCCAAGCATATTGCAACAAACGGGGTATTTCTATCGCTGCTCGTTTAGTTTTTATTGCTGTTTCAAATATACCGGTCATTTTTGAAACACTCTGTATGATTACAACAAAAACAGAGCAAAAGTTATGGGGGGGGGGGGGGGGACCATATAAAATACTGACACAGAAGATAAAAAAAACCGCTAGTTCTGGGAACGCTAAGGCAAGATGATGGCACGATTATGAGAGGATGGAGGAATACAGTCGAGTTTCCTCTGTATAAACTGCTCCCTGACGATGTTATCTATACAGACACTCAATGTCATACAACACTAAGAGATAACCTAGACACACCATACAACACTGCAACTGTCACCTGTCCTTTTGCGCAAGAAGAGGTTGCACTAGCAACCTCAGAGCTCTAAAACAAGAAAGCATCTGGACCAGATGCTATTCACTTGGAAACACTGAGAAAACTAGCACCATAGATCACCCATTCCTAACAACATTACTGAACGATGCCTTACGGCTGGGCAAGGTATCTACAGCATGGGAAACCTCCAAAGCAGTCATTATTAAGAAATCAGCGGACAGGGATCCTTCAGATCCAAAGACTTACAGGCCAATATGCCTAACAAACACCCTGGCAAAGATACAGGAGAAACTACTGTGTAAGCGCCTGCAAACACACAGAGCTCTGCGGGGTATGAGCCAACACCAAATCTGCTTCAGAACTGGCAGATCAATAGATGATGCCATCAACTAGACCCCACACATAGTTAGTATTACAAAACAGAAATACACCATGGCAATAATGGTTGACATTGCCGGAGCATTCGAGAATCACTGGTGGCCTCCAATGTTTCAGAGGTTAAGACATCTGGAGGTATCGCAATCACTGTACAACAGTTTCATAGACTACTGTAAAGATCGAGTAGTCGAATGACAGGTGGACAGCTGGAAAGTAATTAAAATAATTACGAAAGGCTGTCCTCAAGAGTCGATCTGCGGCCTCATTTATGGAACATAACAAATCCCTCCTACAACTTCTGGATGGGGATGACAGGTCAGACGGAATTGTCGCCTACACAGATGACCTATTAGTTGTAGTCACTACAACCAACAGATCCCAGTTAGAAGAGAAAGCCAGTGGAATACTACAAACAGTTACACAATGGTGTCACAACAATAAACTCAGAATAGCCGAAAACAAAACAACATACACAGTACTGAAAGGATCACTCCAAAGGAATCCTTCAGTTAAAATTGGGGGCACAAACATCAAAAGAGCACACGTTACACGCTATCTTGGGCATACATAGATGAAAAATTTAATTTCCACGAACACATAAGGCTAACAACAGACAATGAAGAGAAAATACTACACAAACCGGTGAGGCTAAATTCAAAACAGTATAGATTACCTCTACCAGTCATACGGACATACGACTAAGCGCCCTTCGAATCAGAACTCAGCTCCGCAGCTAGCACGTGGGCACATAGACTGAACGTGGTCATCAACAAAGCATCGATCGGACGAGGGCAGAGAAGTATACTACTTAGGCTATCTGGACCACCTCAGCTGATGCATTGTGTGTGGTGCTCAGAATATGCCCCATAGGTATCATGGTCAAATACAGAGCTGCAAGGTATTTATTAAGGATGGGGAGACTAGATAAGGTACACACAATAACTGATGTACCGATAGAGACAATACGTCGCCTTAAAAGTTGGCGTTTGGATACATGGCAAGGTGAGTGGGGTGTAAGTGATAAGGGACGTAGACTACACGACTTCCTCCCTGACATAAGAAGGTTCCCCAGAATACACTGTCTTTTTCTGCAGGTAATACGCGAACAATAGACATACGCTACACTTACTCTACACAGATATAGACAAATGTATATACACAGCAATAAGAGACAAAGAATAATGGGCACTGAGCCGTGCGCGGCTCGCGGTAATCCGGTTTACTGCTCGTCATCTTGGTTTTGTGGTCCTGTCGCCTTCGATTTACTGGCGTCACTAGGTTTCTGGTTTGCTTGTCCATGAGTGGCAACAGCAGCGCTTATCGATCAGGACACTGTCGTACAATCTCTGGAGCGACCGCTGTATTTCCGGGTCATCGTGTGTCTGGGGTTCAGTCGTGGACAGAGCGCCAGTGAGGCGCGGACAGCCAGTACTTGACGGCCGCTGGCCACACACATGAACTGTCTGGCGGAAGGAGATTGGAGCGGGATCGGCCGCTGGTTGGTCGTCAACCTGGGCGACGTGTATTTGGTCTTTTGACTGTTTCTGGGCCTCGTCAGTTGGTCACCTTGCCGGACGTGAGTCGCTTCCTTCCTTGTGCAGAGATGTCGTCCCGATGGGCAAGAGTTTCTTCTGCATGGTTGTGTCTGAGCCAGTGTGCCCGGATCGCCGTGTCTCCGAGTTCTGAACGGACACTGAGTTCAGTCAGGTTGGAGCTGTAGTGAATCCCGGACAGCCAGGACTTGCCGGACCGTTGCCGACACTCATAACTTGAATGGGGACGACCTTGGTTGGTCGTTCGGTCGGTCGTCTCATCGGACGACGTATGTTTGGTCGCCAAGTGCTTATGGAAACTCCGTGTGTGTGTGTGTGTGTATGTGTGAGACTTGTCATTTCTCCTTGTTGTTCCACGGTGATTGGTTTTAGGATTGTCAGAGTTCTTGGTGCAAGTGTTTATGTTCAAAATGGCTCTGAGCACTATGCGACTTAACTTCTGAGGTCATCAGTGGCCTAGAACTTAGAACTAATTAAACGTAACTAACCTAAGGGCATCACACACATCCGTTCCCGAGGCAGGATTCGAACCTGCGACCGTAGCGGTCGCTCGGCTCCTGATAGCAGCGCCTAGAACTGTGTTTATGTGGAAGTGTATGTAGCTTCTCTGATTTCCACTGAGCAGATGAATGCTGTCTATGCACTGCAGTTGGATGCAGTTGATCGGAGCAGCGAGGAAGTCTCTGCGGCGTGTGATCAGGCCGGGGTGCTGGCGGCGTGCAGGCGCGGTCGGAGTTGTGTGGCACCAGCTGCGAGAACTCTATGTTCGTCGCCTACAGCCATACTGGAGTTGAGCAATCAGTGAATCTGTCATGAAAGCTCAACCATTGTGAGATCTCTTCGTTGATTGCTTGTTGTTGCATCCTGGGCAAGCAGCAACGTGATGGTGTGTTGGCGTTGGCAAATTTTTCAGCCTTCTCCTTGTATGGTGTTTTACCTTTGAAATGATTGTAATTTATTAGTGAAGTGTACCAACAGTATCTTCTGCCTTGTGGCCGTTAACGTTCCTGTTACCTGCCCTGGCCGTTAGTGTAGCTTTGCGGCAGTGTTTTTTCCTCGCCGTGTTGATGATGTCTGGCACAGCGTGTAGTTCGACAACTTGGTGTCGTTCTCTTTTTGCCTTTGAGTGTTTATTGTGCCTTGACTGTGTTTATACGCCAGTTATTATTAGGACATAATCCTACTCCGATCCTAATCTTCGCTGATACTTTTGGTTGTCATGCTGTTGGCCAGGTGGAAGGGAATTGATTAGGTGGTTGGTTGGTTCGTCAGCCGTCCATAGGTCGTGCCGTAGCCCGATTGTTTAGTTATACGCTCGGCTGTCTGTCTCATCTAAACTGTTGTTAGAGTTTCCTTCCGAGGCCGACCCTTGGAACACTTCTGAGCACCACGGTTAGTTGTTTGTGATTGTCATTTTATTGGGTCGCAGGTACTGTACCAGGCCTTCAGCTGTGTATTGCCTGTTTTATGTTTAGTATATGGCTTTCAGCCGAACTTCGTAACAACTTTAAGATTAGGCCTTCAACTGTGATTCATTTAAGATTGTTGTTTCTCTGTATTTAGGCCTTCAGCCACGTTTGTTGCAGAATATGTGGCTTTAATATGTAAATACTTGTCTGTAAGGCTTCTCTTTAATTACTTTGATTCTTGAGATTGCCTTCAGCCGTGTTCTGTAAATGTTTATCTTAAGGTTGTCTTTAATTATTCTTGAGTAATTGCTTGGGCCTTCAGCCGACAAGATACTTCAAGTTTTCTTTAGATGTTTTTCTGTTGTACTGCGTAAAGGCTTATCTTTAAAGACTCTCTTTTATTATGTAAAGAAAATTTTTAATTGGGCTTTCAGCCGGGAAATTAACTTGAATTTTTCTTAATATGGCCTTTAGCAAGAATTTGTCAATGCTTGGCTTTTAAAGAATTTCCTTAGCTGATATGAAATATTATTTCAGCCTTTAGCCGAGAAGATGTCGTGATTTTACTTAAGTAAGGCCTTCAGCCATTTCTCTAAATCACGGTGTTTTAAAAGCAATCATTTATATTTATTCTGGAGAAGTTACTTGGGCCCTCAGCCGTGAATTGATCTCCGCTGTTTTAAAGGGAAAACAGTGCATTGATTTGATGAATACAGTTGTGTGTGTTCTTGTATAACTAACAGGAATTGACCTTCGCCCCTTTCCACAACATGATTCACTCTGTCCTGCGAATTCAGATTTCAGGCACAATTAAACGTACTGACAAACAGTATTTCAAAAACAACACATGAAGAGTACATGTGGACACCACATAATAGACATGCTTATGTGCAACGTAACAACAATCTCCTGAGGGGGATAGTGATATCCTCAGCGACAGCGAAAACAGTGACAATGAGGAGAAAGAGGAGGAGGAAGCCGAGATGTGACAGCAAATAAGCATAAGATTCTGGCGTTCTAGTCGAGAAATCACCAAATGCTGTACATGGATGGGCACCTAAAGCTAATACATAGACTTAATAATAAAACTGGATAAGCAGTACTATTTCTCTATTAACAACCATTTGTGTGTGTGTGTGTGTGTGTGTGTGTGTGTGTGTGTGTGTGTGTGTGTGTGTGTGTGTGTGTGCGCACGCGCGCGTGTGTGTTTCTGTGGGTGTGTTGTAACCAGCAATCAACAGCTCGAAGATATTCCGAGGTATTCACCGTAAGTCATATTCGATGATGGTGCTAACAAATCCCAACTCTATCCTATGATCTTTTGATATTCTTCTTAAAAAAAATTTATTTATATTTCAACCCTAAATTATTGTTATTTTGAAAAGTATTATTCTCTTTAAATGTTGTAGATAAAACAAAAGAAAAGAAAACTGAAATAGATGAAAAACGAAAATTGTAAGATGTATGACCTGTTTTCAAAATTAGGTAACAGGTTTATAATTTGGCAATAAAGAAATAATAAAGAAATACCCAGGAGAAATTCCGTGCAGTAACCGTAGCTTAATGCCAGCAACAGTATACGCACAAGCAGAATGACCCTGACAATGTCCTCGAGGCATATGAAATAGCAAAGCACGTGTATGGTGGAGATGGAATTCATGAGGGCAGTATTAGTGTCTTGGAGCGATGTCAACAGAGAGCCTGTAGTATCCAACTAAAGCAAATTCTGTGTCCCATCACTGATGTGTTGGTGCCAGGATTACAGTAAACCTGAAGCGGTATATAGGTTACAAGCTACTGGACACCGAGAAAAGTTTCCATGTTGTGGCCGTAGCCAAATGCCAGCACTGGTATCATAGATATACACTATTAGAATGACACTGAAAATGTCCTCAACGCATATGCAATAGTGCAGCACCCGTCTGAAGGAGAAGCAATTCCTGAGGGCAGCATTAGTGTCATGGATGTTTGTATGCACAGAGCCTGCAATACGCAAGGTCGAATCAATATCTGTGTCCCATTGTAAACTGTCAATGGTACATTGGTTACCAATTGCTTCACACACAGCAGAGGTTCGTTACAGTGGAAGTAGCAGTGTGCCAGCGCCAGTATAACAGATATACACTTTCAGAATGATTCCGACAATGTCCTCAGTTCATATGCAATAGCGCACCACCGTTTGATAGGGTTGCAATTCCGAAGACAGCATTAGTGTTACGAAGAGACGTTGGTAGAGAGCCTGTAGTGTGCAGTGTCGAAGCAATTTCTGTGTCCCATCATCAGTATGAGGGTGTGTTGGTAAACTGGCAGGGGTGAGTTGGTTACAAGCTACTGGACACACAGGAGAGGTTCGATGTGGTGAATGTATCCAAGTGCTAGAACCAGGATCACAGGCAGTAACACAGCACACGTCTGATGGAAATGCGAGATCAGCATTATTGTCTCGGACAGACATCAGCCGAGAGGCTGCAGTATGAAATGGCGAAGCAAATTTTGTGTCCCATTGTCAATGTGAAGGTTTGATGGTGGTACATGAGTTACAAGCTATTGCACACTCAGGAGACGACCATAGATGTATGCCAGCGCCAGAATCTTAGATATATACAAGCAGATTAACTCCGATAATGTCCTCAATGCATATTCTATAGCTGAGCAACCATCTAATGGGGTTGGAATTCATGACGGCAGAATTAGTGTCTTGGAGAGACGTCGGAACGGAGCCTGTAGTATGTAACGGCGAAGCAATTTTGCGTCTCACATCTTCATTGTAAGGGTGCGAGGGTTACAGTAAAAAAGCAGCAGTGCATTGGTCACAAGCTACTGGACACCCAGCAGAGGTTTCTTGCAGTGACTGTAGGTGAATGCCTGCATCAGTGTCATAGACATACATTATCGGAATGACTTTGACAATGTAATTGATTCATGTGCAATAGTGCAGCGCCCGTCTGCTTGAAATGCAGTTTTATGAGGGCAGCATTAGTGTTTTGAAGAAATGTCGCCAGAGAGCTTGTAGTATGTATTGGCGAAGGGATTTCTGTGTCCCATCGTGAATGCGAGCGTGCGAGGTTCAACTCGGTGAATGTACCCGAGTGGCAGCGACAGTATCATACATAGACACTAGTAGCATGACCTGACAATGTCCTGGACGCATATGCAAAAGCAGAGCAGCTATCAGATTTACAATTTACAGGCAATTCTTGAGGGGAGCTTTAATGTCTTCGAGCGACTTCGGCAGAGAGCTCTTTGTACGCAGTGGCGAAGCAATTTCTGTATTGCACCCTCTGTGAGAGGATGCGAGGGATCAGTAAACCCACAGAGGTGCGAGGTTTACAAGCTATTAGACACTTATTCGAGGTTCCATGCGGTGAATGTCGCCAAAGACCAGCACCAGTATCATAGATACACTAGTGGCCATTAAAATTGCTACACCACGAAGATGACGTGCTACAGACGCGAAATTCAACCGACAGGAAGAAGATGTTGTGATATGCAAATGATTAGCTTCTCAGAGCATTCACACAAGGTTGGTGCCGGTGGCGACATCTATAACGTGCTGACATGAGGAAAGTTTCCAAGCGATTTCTCATACACAAACAACAGTAGACCGGCGTTGCCTGGTGAAACGTTTTTGTGATGCCTCGTGTAAGGAGGAGATATGCGCACCATCACGTTTCCGGCTTTGATACAAGTCGGATTGTAGCCCATCGCGGTTTCTCGTATCGCGACATTGCTGCTCCAATGACTGTTAGCAGAATATGGAATCGGTGGGTTGAGGAGGGTAATACGGAACGCCGTGCTGGATCCCAAAGGCCTCGTATCACTAGCAGTCGAAATGACAGGCATGTTATCCGCATGGCTGTAACGGGTCGTGCAGCCACCTTTCGATCCCTGAGTCAACAAATGGGGACGTTTGCAAGACAACTGCCATCTGCACGAACAGTTCGGTGACGTTTGCAGCAGCAGGGACTATCAGCTCGGAGACCATGGCTGCGGTTACCCTAGACGCTGCATACAGACAGGAGCGCCTGCGATGGTGTACTCAACGATGAACCTGGGTGCACGAATGGCAAGACGCCATTTTTCGGATGAATCCAGGTTCTGTTTACAGCATCATGATGGTCGCATCCGTGTTAGGCGACATCGCGGTGAACGCACATTGGAAGTGTGTATTCGTCATCGCCATACTGACGTATCACCCGGCGTGATGGTATAGGGTGCCATTGGTTACACGTCTCGGTCACCTCTTGTTCGCATTGACGGCAGTTTGAACAGTGGACGTAACATTTCAGTGTCGTGGCTCTCCCCTTCATTCGATCCCTGAGAAACCTACATTCCAGCAGGATACTGCACGACCGCATGTTGCAGGTCCTCTACGGGCCTTTCTGGATACAGAAAATGTTCGATTACTGCCCTGGCCAGCACATTCTCCAGATCTCTCACCAACTGAAAACGTCTGGTCAATGGTGGCCGAGCAAGTAGCTTGTCAGAATACGCTAGTCACTACCCTTGATGAACTGTGGTATCGTGTTTAAGCTGCATGGGCAGCTGTACCTGTACACGCCATCCAAGCTCTGACTCAATGCCCAGGCGTATCAAGGTCGTTATTACGGTCAGAGATGGTTGTTCTGGGTACTAATTTCTCAGGATCTATGCACCCAAATTGCGTGAAAATGTAATCACATGTCAGTTGTAGCATAATACATGTGCCCAATATAAACCAGTTTATCATCTGCATTTCTTCTTGGTGTGGCAATTTTAATGTATATATTAGGAGAATGCTTCCGACGATGTCCTTGAGGCATATACAATATCGCAGCAATTGGAGAGACAGTTCCTAAGGGTAGCATTAGTGTCTTGAAGAGTCGTCAGCAGAGCGCCTGTAGCATGCAATGGCGAATAAATTACAGTGCCACATCGTGAATGTGTGGATGCCAGGGCTACATTAAACTGACAGCAATGCATCAGTCGCTGGCTAGTAGAAGCCCAGTAGATGCAGTGACTGTAGCCGAATGGCTGTGTCACTATCATAGATATAGGCTATCACGATGACTCAGATGATGTTCTCAATTCATGTGGAATAGTGTGGAACCTGTCTGATGATTAGGCAATTCCTGGGCGCTGCATTATTGTCTCGGAGAGACGTGAGACTGAGCCTATAGTACGCAAAGGCGAAGGAATTTCTGCATCCCATCATCAATGTGAGGCTGGAAGTAGAGTGACAATTGGGCATCGGTTACTAGCTACTTGATTCTCAGGAGAGGTTCCAGGCAGTGAAAGTAGCCAAATGTAAGCGCCAGTATCATAGATATATCCTAGCAGAATCACTCCAACAGTGACCTCCAGGCATGTGCAATAGCGCAGCACCCGTTCAGTGACGAGGCAGTTCCTGAGGGGTGTATTTGTGTCTTAAAGAGACGTCGGCAGAGACCCTGTAGTGTGCAGAAACCAAGCACTGTGAGCGTGCGTGGGTTACAGTAACTAGCTACTCGACACACAGGATAAGTTCCATGCGGTGGCCATAGCCAATTGCGACCGTATCACAGATATACACCAGCAGAATGTTTCTGACAATGTCATAAATACATAGGCAGTAGCACAGCAGTAATCTGATTGAGATGCAGTTCCTGAGGGGATCATTAGTGTCTTGGAGAGACACCGGCAGAGTGCCTGTAGTACGCAATGCGGAAATAATTTCTGTGTTCCATCGTCAATGTGAATTTGCGAGGGTTACAGTAAACTGGCAGTGGTGCATCTGTTACAAACTACTGGACACACAGGAGAGGTTAGATGCTGTGAAAGTACTCGAATGCCAGCAAAAGTATCATAGTTATACACCAGCAGAATGACTCTGACAATATGGACAGGCAATAGCATAGCATTCATCTAATGAAGATGCATTTCGCGATGGGATCATTAGTGTCTTGGAGAGATGTCGGCAGGGAACCTGTAGTATGCAATGGCAAAGAAATTTTAGTGTCTTACCGTCAATGTGAGGTTGTGATGGTTACTGTAATCTGGAGCAGTGCCTCGGTTTCAAGCTACTGGACAAGCAGGAGTGGTTTCATTTAGTGACCGTAGCCCAATGTCAGCGACAGTTTCATACATATACGCTTGCAGAATGACTCCAGAAATGTCCTTGAGGCATATGGAATAGTGCAGCACCCATTTATTGGAGATGCAATGCCTGAGAGCAGCATTAGTATCTTGGTGAGACTCTGGCAAAGAACCTGTAGTATGCAAATGCAAAGCAATTTCTATGCCCATCGTCAATGTGTTTGATAGTGGCAGTAAGCTGGCAGTGGGGCATCAGTTGCAGGCTACTGGACACCCAGTAGAGGTTCCATGTGGTGACTGCAGCAGAATGGCAGTGCCAGTGTCATTGATATACGCTATTGGAATATCTCTGAAAATGTACTTGAATAATAAGAAAAAGCGCAGCACCATCTGATGAAGATGCAACCCCTGAGGGCAGCATCAGTGTCTTGTAGAGTCGTCAATTGAGAGACTGTTGTATGCAATGGGAAAGCTAATTTAGTATCCCAGCGTCAATGTGAGGGCGCGACAGTTACAGTAAACCAGAAGTGGTGCATCGGCTACAAGCTATTTACCAAGGAGAGGTTCCGTGCTGTGAATGTAGCAGAGCGTCAGCGCCAAACATCGGCTAGAGCCCACAGTTTGCAATGGCGAAGCATTTTCTGTGTGCCATCGTCAACGTTTCAATGTGTTTGATGTTTAGAGCACGCCGGCAGTGGTGCACAAGTTGCAGGCTACTGAACACCTAATAGAGATTCCATGCGGTGACTGCAGCACAATGGCAGAGCCAAAGAAATTGATACACATTATTGGAACATCTCCGAAAATGTCGTCGATTAGTAAGAAAAAGAACAGCAAACATCTGCTGGAAATACAGCCCCTCAGAGCAGCATGAGTGTCTTCAAGAGTCGTCGATGGAGAGACTGTCATGTGGAGTGGGAAAGCAACTTTTGTATCCCATCGTCAAAGTGAGTGTGAGAGTTACCGTAAGCCAAAAGCAGTGGATCGGCTACAAGATTTTTACCAGGTAGAGGTTCCATGCTGTAAACGTAGCCGAATGCCAGCGCCAGTATCCAATATATATATTAGCACAATGAATCCGACAATGGCCACAATGCATATGCTATAGCAAAGCAACCATGGAATTGAGAGGCAATTACTGACGGCAGCATTGGTGTCTTCTTAGACGTGTCGTCATAGAGCCTGTAGTATGCATTGCTGAAGCAAGTTCTGTGTCCCATCACCAATGCGAAGCTGAGAGGGTTATGGTAAATCTGCTGGGGTGTATCCGCTACAAGTTACTGGTCAGCAGAGAGGTTCTATGCAGTGACTGTAGTCGAATGCCAGTGCCAGTATCCTAGATATACACTAGGAGCATGATTCTGACAATGTCCCCGATGCAGAAGCAATAGCGTGGCACTCGTTTCATGGGGAGGCAATTCCTGAGGGCAAGATTAGTATAACACAGCATTAAGTGAGAGGGGGGGGGGGGTAGGTAGGCGTAATTAATAAAACAGTTCTAAGTATATTTTTATTGTAACTAACCATCCAGTCCTTCCCATGAACCATTAACCTTGCCATTGGTGGGGAGGCTTGCGTGCTTCAGCGATACAATGGCCGTACCGTAGGTGCAACCACAACGGAGGGGTATCTGTTGAGAGTCCAAACAAACTTGTGGTTCCTGAAGAGTGGCAGCAGCCTTTTCAGTAGTTGCAGGGGCAACAGTCTGGATGATTGACTGATCTGGCCTTGTAACACTAACCAAAATGGCCTTGCTGCGCTGGTACTGCAAACGGCTGAAAGCAAGGGGAAACTACAGCCGTTTTCTTTCCCGAGGGCATGCAGCTTTACTGTATGATTAAATGATGGCGCCCTCTTGGGTAAAATATTCCGGAGGTAAAATAGGCTCCCATTCGGATCTCCGGGCGGGGACTACTCAAGAGGACATCGTTATCAGGAGAAAGAAAACTGGCATTCTACGGATCAGAACGTGGAATGTCAGATCCCTTAATCGGTCAGGTAGGTTAGAAAATTTAAAAAGGGAAATGGATAGGTTTAAGTCAGATATAGTGGGAATTAGAGACGTTCGATGGCAGGAGGAACAAGACTTTTGGTCAGGTGATACAGGGTTATAAATACAAAATCAAATAGGGTTAATGCAGGAGTAGGTATAATAATGAATAAAAAATAGGAGTGCGGGTAAGCTACTACAAACAGCATAGTGAACGCATTATTGTGGCCAAGATAGATACGAAGCACACACCTACTACAGTAGTACAAGTTTATATGCCAACTAGCTCTGCAGATGACGAAGAAATTGATGAAATGTGTGATCAAATAAAAGAAATTATTCAGATACTGAAGGGAGACGATAATTTAATAGTCATGGGTGACTGGAATTCGGTAGTAGGAAAAGGGAGAGAAGGAAACGTAGTAGGTAAATATGGACTGGGGCAAAGAAATGAAACAGGAAGCCGCCTGGTAGAATTTTGCACAGAGCACAACTTAATCACAGCTAACACTTGGTTCAAGAATCATAAAAGAAGGCTGTATACATGGAAGAAGTGTGGAGATACTGACAGGTTTCAGATAGATTATATAATGGTACGACAGAGATTTAGGAACCAGGTTTTAAATTGTAAGACATTTCCAGGGGCAGATGTGGACTCTGACCACAATCTATTGGTTATGAACTGTAGATTAAAACTGAAGAGATTGCAAAAAGGTGGGAATTTAAGGAGATGGGACCTGGATAAACTGAAAGAACCAGAGGCTGTACAGAGTTTCAGGGAGAGCATAAGGGAACAATTGACAGGAATGGGGGTAAGAAATACAGTAGAAGAAGAATGGGTGGCTCTGAGGGATAAAGTAGTGAAGACAGCAGACGACCAAGTAGGTAAAAAGATGAGTTCTAATAGCAATCCTTGGGTAACAGAAGAAATATTGAATTTAATTTATGAAAGGAGAAAATATAAAAATGCAGTAAATGAAGCAGGCAAAAAGGAATACAAACGTCTAAAAAATGAGATCGACAGGAAGTGCAAATTGGCTAAGCAGGGATGGCTAGAGGACAAATGTAGGGATGTAGAGGCTTATCTCACTAGGGGTAAGACAGATACTGCCTACAGGAAAATTAAAGAGACCTTTGGAGAAAAGAGAACCACTTGTATGAATATCAAGAACTCAGATGGAAACCCAGTTCTAAGCAAAGAAGGGAAGGCAGAAAGGTGGGCCGGCCGCCGTGGCCGAGTGGTTCTAGGCGCTTCAGTCTGGAACCGCGCTACTGCCACGGTCGCAGGTTCGAATCCTGCCTCGGGCATGGATGTGTGTGATGTCCTTAGGTTAGTTAGGTTTAAGTAGTTCTAAGTTCTAGGGGACTGATGTCCTCAGATGTTAAGTCCCATAGTGCTCAGAGCCATTTGAACCAGAAAGGTGGAAGGAGTATATAGAGGGTTTATACAAGGGCGATGTACTTGAGGACAATATTATGGAAATGGAAGAGGATGTAGATGAAGATGAAATGGGAGATAAGATACTGCGTGAAGAGTTTGACAGAGCACTGAAAGACCTAAGTCGAAAACAAGGCTCTGGGTGTACCACAATATTCCATTAGAACTACTGACGGCCTTGGGAGAGTGGGAGAGCCAGTCATGACAAAACTACCATCTGGTGAGCAAGATGTACGAGACAGGCGAAATACCCTCAGACTTCAAGAACATAATAATTCCAATCCCAAAGAAAGCAGGTGTTGACAGATGTGAAAATGACCAAACTATCAGTTTAATAACTCACAGTTGCAAAATAGTAACGCGAATTCTTTACAGACAAATGGAAAAACTGGTAGAGGCGGACCTCGGGGAGGATCAGATTGGATTCCGTAGAAATGTTGGAACACGTGAGGCAATACTAACATTAAGACTTATCTTAGAAGCTAGATTAAGGAAGGGCAAACCTACGTTTCTAGCATTTGTAGACTTAGAGAAAGCTTTTGACAATGTTGACTGGAATACTCTCTTCCAAATTCTGAAGGTGGCAGGGGTAAAATACAGGGAGCGAAAGGCTATTGACAATTTGTACAGAAATCAGATGGCAGTTATAAGAGTCGAGGGACATGAAAGGGAAGCAGTGGTTGCGAAGGGAATGAGACAGTGTTTGTAGCCTATCCCCGATGTTATTCTATCTGTGTATTGAGCAAGCAGTAAAGGAAACAAAAGAAAAATTCGGAGTAGATATTAAAATTCATGGAGAAGAAATGAAAATGTAATTCTGTCAGAGACAGCAAAGGACTTGGAAGCGCAGTTGAACGGAATGGACAGTGTCTTGAAAGGAGGATATAAGATGAACATCAACAAGAGCAAAACGAGGATAATGGAATGTATTCAAATTAAATCGGGTGATGCTGAGGGAATTAGATTAGGAAATGATACACGTAAAGTAGTAAAGGAGTTTTGCTATTTGAGGAGTAAAATAACTGATGATGTCGAAGTAGAGAGGATATAAAATGTAGACTGGCAATGGCAAGGAAAGCGTTTCTGAAGAAGAGAAATTTGTTAACATCGTGTATAGATCTAATGTCAGGAAGTCATTTCTGAAAGTATTTGTGTGGAGTGCAGCCATGTATGGAAGTGAAACTTGGACGATAAATAGTTTCGACAAGAAGAGAATAGAAGCTTTCGAAATGTGGTGCTACAGAAGAATGCTGAAGATTAGATGGGTAGATCACATAACTAATGAGGAGGTATTGAATAGAATTGGGGAGAAGAGGAGTTTGTGGCACAACGTGACAAGTAGAAGGGACCGGTTGGTAGGATATGTTCTGAGGCACCAAGGGATCAGCAACTTAGTACTGGAGGGCAGTGTGGAGGGTAAAAATTGTAGAGAGAGTCCAAGAGATGAATAGATTAAGCAGATTCAGAAGGATGTAGGTTGCAGTAAGTGCTGGGAGATGAAGAAGCTTGCACAGGATAGAGTAGCATGGGAGCTGCATCAAACCAGTCTCAGGACTGAAGACCACATCAACAACAACCATCCAGTAAAATCCACTGATACTCTTACAGCCAAACTTTTAAAAACAACACGAAATAACTGAATTAAACAATCTAAATCTACATCTACATTTATACTCCGCAATCCACTCAACGGTGTGTGGCACCTTACGAGCCACTGCCATTACCTCCCTTTCCTGTTCCACTCGCGTATGGTTCGCGTGAAGAACGACTGCCGGAAAGCGTCCGTGCGCGCTGGAATCTCTCTAATTTTACATTCGTGATCTTCTCTGGAGGTGTAAGTAGGCTGAAGCAATATATTCGATACCTCATCCAGAAACGCACCCTCTCGAAACCTGGAAAGCAAGTTACACCGCCATGCAGGGCGCTTCTCTTGAAGAGTCTGCCACTTGTGTTCGCTAAACATCTCCGTAACGCTATCACGCTTACCAAATAACCCTGTGACGAAACGCGCCGCTCTTCTTTGGATCTTCTCTATCTCCTCTGTTAACCCGACCTGGTACGGATCCCACACTGATGAGCAATACTCAAGTATAGGCCGAACGAGAGTTTTGTAAGCCGCCTCCTTTGTTGATGGACTACATTTTACAAGGACTCTCCCAGTGAATCTCAACCTGGCACCCGCCTTACCAACAATTAATTTTATATGCTCATTCCACTTCGAATCGTTACCAGGGTTCTCTGACTGGGCGAAGTGCATGATCACCAAATGGCTCCTCATGACATTATTCACATGGGAGCCAAGGTTTATAGAGAGTCTCTGTGGGTATGTTTCATTGAGGGTCAATGACAGCAATGTTTAAATTCACTTTGCGCAGAAAGCATAGATGACTCAGTCCACTACAATACATAATATTGCGTATCCCCACTAACGTTATGTTTTAAGAGAATAAAGACCCTAATGTATCCACATATTCAAGAATCACAATTTCCAACACAAACTTAACAAAATGATTTGGTTGCACCCGCCCTAGCGCACGGCTTAATCTGAGATATGAGGACACGAAAAATTCTTTTATTTTGCGGGTTTATCACCAGCTAGGTGACTGTGGTGACGAAGCGCAAGATTTGTACGGGACCGACGAACCGGGCAATAACTTCCCCGTAATTTTATACTCCGTCCGACTTAGTGCACGAAAACTCTTTACCCGCCTTCAGTGTGATCGGCCGTCTACCAGTATCATAACGCCTTTCCATTTGCTTTCTTTCTCGCACCCTTCCAGTTTGTACTGTTTTGTGTACTGTTCACCCTTTCTGGCAACAAATTATTAAGTGACCACAAATTCGCCAGGTGCGAATTAGGTTTAATAGCAAACATTAACCTCGCAGGGTAGCAGTAACCTCATGGGTAGCAGTATTGAAAGCTTACTCTAACCGCCTAGTCGGCCAATCCTGCAAATACCGGAGCACCAAAACCAAAGATGCCAAACAGCTCTTCGAAGAGCCCCAAGAAAGCCCTTTATCAAGGCCATCATTAGTGACAACTTCCTGCAACATTGAAGGCTTATCTGTTAATAAAGAAATTTTATTATCTGACATGTGCAAACGGAACAACTGTGATGTTTTAGTGTTACAAGAAACACTCAGAGCACCAACTAGCCATAGACCAAAAATAAAGGCATCAATTAGTTCTTGAGAGACCACACGAAAGGTACGGAAGTTCTATATTTGTGAAACCGAACATAGACGTATGCTCCAGTGCTTTGACCTGCGAAGAAAACATAGAAATTTTAACTATTGAGCTACATTTATCTACTGTAACATCCGTGTACAAACCACCCAGTGCGAGATTCAAATTTACGGAACTTAGAAATTTCCGTTTAAAAAACATTAAAGTTGTACTAGGAGATTTTAACTGTCACGGTCTCGCATAGGGCTATAAAGAGACAAATGACGATGGCGAAATGCTGGAGATCTGGGCAGACCAGGCTAAACTGAAACTGATACATGACCCAAAGTTGCCTGCATCATTTAACAGCGGAAGATGGAAAGGAGGATATAATCCAGATAACATCTCTGTCTCTGACAAGGTATCCCTGCAAACTGTAAAGCAAATCGAGGAACCAATTCCAAGATTGCAACACAGAGCAATAACTTGCTGAATTACGGCAGTAATCAAATCAGATGTAATGCCGTTCAAGAGACACTTCAACTTCAAAAAAGCTCATTGGGAACTCTTCACAGAGGACCTTGATAAGAGTTCCTGGAAAATAAACCAGAAGTACAATCATATGAAACTTTTATAGACCTCGTCAAGAAAATCTCTCGACGGCGCATACCTAGAGGGTACCGCACTCAGTATATTGCTGGTCTCAATGGTAGGAGCAAGGAAGCTCTGAAAAAGTGTGAAGAACTTTACAATAAGGACCCCTTCTCAGAGGAAACGATCCAGGCAGGTTAAGTACTGATGTCTGGTATCTCCGAAGCGAGAAAGGAAAAGTGGTGCAACCTCCTACAAGATTCAAATTGATCTGAGCACTATGGGACTTAACTGCTGAGGTCATCAGTCCCCTAGAACTTAGAACTGTAAGTAGGCTGTTTAGGTTTTTTTTATTGGTAACGCCACCTCTGTATGAAAATCACTGGCTGTGCTGTGTGCAGTCTGTGGCTGGTTGGCATTGTTGTAATACTCGCCATTGTAGTGTTTTTGGCAGCTGGATGTTAACAGCGCGTAGCATTGCGCAGTTGGAGGGGAGCCGCCAGCAGTGGTGGATGTGGGGAGAGAGATGGCGGAGTTTTGAAATTTGTAAGACTGGATGTCATGAACTGCTATATACATTATGACTTTTGAACACTATTGAGGTAAATACATTGTTTGTTCTCTATTAAAATCTTTCCTTTGCTACCTGTGCCTATCAGTAGTTAGTGCCTTCCGTAGTTTGAATCTTTTAGTTAGCTGGCAGTAGTGGCACTCGCTGTATTGCAGTAGTTCGAGTAACGAAGATTTTTGTGAGGTGAGTGATTTGTGAAACGTATAGGTTAATGTTAGTCAGGGCCATTCTTTTGTAGGGATTATTGAAAGTCAGATTGCGTTGCGCTAAAAATATTGTGTGTCAGTTTAAGCACAGTCTTGTATTATTTTCCTAAGGGGACGTTTCAGAACTACTTAAACCTAACTAACCTAAGGACATCACACACATCCATGCCCGAGGCAGGATTCTAACCTGATACCGTAGCGGTCGCGCGGTTCCAGACTTAGAACCGCTTGGTCACACCGGCCGGCTCTCCTACAAGTGACGGACATGAAGCACAGCAGTAAGAAAGCATGGAAACTGCATAAAGTCTCAGTAACGACCCAACAGAACCACAACCAAATTGCGGTGAAGTTACACCAGATAGCTCGCCAACTGCTCATGAGCGGAAAAACTAAAAGGAAGATCAGAAATGGCAAAATTAAAAGAAAATTGAACGAGGACATTAGCTTCCTAGCTCCCCCGTTCTTCATTCAGGTGCTACAAGACGCCATCAACGATTTGAAAAACAATAAGGCCGCTGGCCTCGACGATCTGAGACCTGAGCAAATTAAACATTTTAGACCGAGACTATAAGCATAGATCCGATAGCTAATGAATAATTGTATTATAAAAATGCAAATTCCTAAACTGTGGAGGAAAGCTCGGGTTGTTGCGTTACTAAAACCAAGGAAAGACCCAGCTGAAGCTAAAAATTTCCGGCCTGTCTCACTGCTTTGTCATCTATTTAAAATGCTGGAGCGAATGATCCTAAAACGCATAGCTGATTATGTGGACAAAGCCCTCATTAACAAACAAGCTGGATTTCGACCAGGAAAATCATGCTGTGGCCAAATACTTAATGTTACACAGTACATCGAAGACGTCTATCAGAGAGGAGAACTAACTGGGGTGGCATTCCTGGATCTCAGTGCCGCATATGACAGTTAACTATAAGTTGCTTACCCAGAAAGTGTATAATGTCACTAAGGACTACACCCTTTCTATGTTCGTGCAATGCATGCTACAGGACAGACGCTACTATGTAACCTTACAATCTAAAAACAGCCGATGGAGGAGATAGAAAAATGGACTTGCACAGGGTAGTGTCTTGTCTCCAATATTATTTAACATCTACACGAATCACCTTGGCTGATGCCACCAGACACGAATGTTCATTTATGCCGATGATGCAGCAATGGTCACACAGTGAAACGTCCCCTTAGAACCATTTATACACGACTGTGCTTAAACTGATACACAGTATTTTTAGAGCAACGCAATCTGACTTTCAATAATCCCTACAAAAGAATGGCCCTGACTAACATTAACCTATACCTTTCACAAATCACTTACCTCACAAAAAATCTTCGTTACTCGAACTACTGCAATACAGCGAGCACCACTACTGCCAGCTAAATAAAAGATTCAAACTACGGAAGGGACTAACTACTGATAGGTATAGTTAGCAAATGAAAGATTTTAATAGAGAACAAACAGTGTATTTACCTTAATAGTCAAAATATACATGATAGTTCATGACACCAATTCTTACAAATTTCAAAACTCCGCCATCTCTCTCCCCACGTGCACCACTGCTGGCGGCTCACCTCCAACTGCGCAACGCTACCCGCTGTTAGCATCCAGCTGCCGCTGCCCAACACTACAATGGCAGACAACAATGCAAACCAGCCACAGACTGCACACGGCACAGCCAGTGATTTTCATACAGAGCGCTACGTGGCGGCGGCGTTACCAACTAAAAAAACCTAAACAGCCTACTTACAACAGGATAAAGCCTTTGAACAAGTGCAGGAGAATCTCACAGGAGCCTTAACAGAACTTGCTACCTATTACGAAGGCAATAATCTCAAACCAAACGCTAGTAAATCTCAACCATCCGCCTTCCATCTTAGGAACAAACAAGCCAAAGAGAAACTCCGAGTAATGTGACAAGGGAAAGAGCTGAAGAATACAAACAGCCCAAAATACCCGGGAGTAACATTGGACAGAGAGCTTACTTTTAAGCAGCTCTGTCACAACACTAACCGTGCGACTGCTACGGTCGCAGGTTCGAATCCTGCCTCGGGCATGGATGTGTGTGATGTCCTTAGGTTAGTTAGGTTTAAGTAGTTCTAAGTTCTAGGGGACTAATGAGCACAGCAGTTGAGTCCCATAGTGCTCAGAGCCATTTGAACCATTTTTTGTCACAACACTAAAAAAAGGTCTGAGCCAGGAACAACATACTGCGGAAGCTAAGAGGTTCGTCGTGGGGAGCTCAACCACAAGTCTTGCGCACCACGGGTGAGTATCTCAGCAGCGGAATACGCTGCGCCAGTTTGGAGGAACTCTGTTCATACTACGCAAGTTGACGTCGCCGTAAACGAAACTGTACATATTGCCACAGGATGCCTCAAACCTACTCCCAAGGACAAAATTTATCCCATCATAGGCATAGCACCTCCCACTACCCGCAGAGATCGAAAGATCAAAACAAAAGAATGATCCTCGACACCCGATGCATATGCGCTGAAAACAACGGGGCTGGCTGAAATCCCGCAGAAGTTTCATTGAAGCTACTGAAGAGCTCGCCACCTAGCCTGTCTCAATCCGGCTCCCTCTTTGGGAAGAAATGGTGCCACGCTCCACAATGCCCAGATATAACATGCACTATATGTTTTGAAAGTCAATGACAAAGCAACCTACGTTGCTAATTACTGGGAAGGGAAGATAAAATTGGTGCATCCGGATACGGAAAAAGAAGAACACTAACCATAAGAAGGAACTATCCCAGGGAGTCTGATCATTATGTTGGAATTCGATCAGCGCTACCCTCAAGTTCCGGTTCACCCGGTCTGCCATAGACGGTTCGAATAATATGGTGTGGTGGTAGTATGAGCTATTCCCACTCCTAAACAAAAGTTAGGGAAAGCAGTGGACTTAAAGGACATTGCATTATCAGAAACCAACGCACTACAGGGTCCAAACACCCCAAGCATACTGTGTAACCAACGGATGGAGGCTTGCGAGGTTACATTGCGGGTAGGCATCAACCAGCAAAAACGCGTGAACACATCCACGAAAGCAAAGATATAACTGTATCCATCTTTTCGAACGCGGAAGCGGTCCTACATAATCAATATACAACTTCTCCATGGGCTCCCTCGCCTCTTCCGAAGCTAAGAACCTCTGCTTGGCGTTCCCCACTGGCTTGCTAAACGCACACGTTTTACACTCTGACACAAATTGCTTAATCTGCTGCTCCACGCCTTTCCAAGTAAAATGCTCCTTAATTTTCATGCGAGTCTTAAAAATTCCCGTGCCCACCTACTGGTGTTTCATGATCAAATTTGAAGACCATAGCGGTCAAAGTTTGGGGCAGCCTTACCTTGGGGTCACACTTCCCAAGCGTCACACAACACAAAACGTTCCCCTTTTGGCACTAGGGCATAACAACCTCCCCACATTGTATTCTCTGCTTAAGCTTGTGCAGTAAGGGGTGTTCTTCCTGCTGCAGAGTGACGCGTTTGAACAGCAATGGCAACCCGCTGAAAATGGCGCAGCTGTGCTCAATGAACTCTCGCGACAGAACCTCATCACCCAGAACCACACAGCTGCAATTATCCCGGCCGCTGGCCTCTCCTAAACGTCCCTCTCCATCCTGCTGCTCCTCGAACTCCGGATCGAACATTCAGCTTAAGCTGTCAGCCACAGCATTCTCCGAGCCGCTGATATACTTAACCCTCAACTTGAACACCGGAATTCGTATCGCCCACCTCGATATTCTGCCTGTTAGCCTCGATCTTGCAAGCACCCAGCTAAGGGCTTGATTGTCCGTTTCCAGCAGAAATGGTTGATGTTCCAGATATAATTTAAAATTTTTGAGCGCTGACAGGGATGCTAAGGCCTGAAGTTCGTATGCGGAATACTTTGTTTCTAACGGAAAAGACAATTTGAAGCGTTAGCGATTGGGCGTCCTCCCGACTCTTCTTCTTGCAACAGATCAGCAGCAACTCCCAACATGGAGGCATCAGTCTGAACTATAAACTCCCTGTTGTAAGTGGCCATCGCTAACACAGGGGCGGTGGCCAATGCTTTCTTTAAAGCCTCGAATGATGCCTGCTGCGAAGGTCCCCACTCAAATTTTCTACTCTTCTTCCGAAGCTTGATTAAGAGGGCAGCTAACTGGGCAAAATTAGAAATTAATCATTCTCACAAAACGAGCCACGGTCTTCACATTTTGAGCGGTTTCGAACGAATAAAAGGCGTCATAATGACTTCGGTCAGTCCCACTCCGTTCTGGGGGGACAATATGCCCCAGAAAGGATATTTCAGGCTGCGCGAATTTAACTTTAGATGGTTTGACAGTACATCCGGCTTTTCGCAACCTTTGGAGTATCTCGCGAACATGCACAACATGCTCTTCAAAACTCACTTGAAATCACCAAATCATCCAAATAACTGAGAAAACTAATGTAGAAGACATATGCTCATAGTAAGGCTTTTACAATTAAATACGTTTCAGTACTGACAGATTCTCCTATACCTAAGGCAGTTACAGATATCTTTCCAATCGAGAGTATTCCAACAGGGGATTTCGTAATTATCATCTCTAGCAATGAAACACTTGACGTACGGGGAGCTAGAGCAGAGTTACAAAACGCAGAGCAAGATAAGATACCAGCGCTTGCTGACAATGATAAGAAAATCCAGGTTTTGTCATAACATTCGAAATGCACAATGAACGCTTTAAATATTTACTGAAAAAATGATTTTTAATCTATACTAATGTTAAAACACGCAAGACCACTGAATGTGTTTTTTCAATAAGAGCGAAACGGTTGTGCTGCAAAAATTATCGATTGACGGAAGATTTAAGAGGAATGAGAAACAAAACAATAATTACCAAAATATATGTTATTGAATCGTAAGTGTAAAAGTAGGAGATATCACAACTGTGTCTTGAAAGTCACCGCGTTCAATCTCAAAGGTGGTTACGCTCATTAGCTGGCCAGATTCATGGTTCAAACTACACGAGGCAAACCTGTACACGTTGCTGAATGCAGAAACAGAGATCCACTGCTGTGCAGTGTGTATTCGGGAATGTCCTGCTCTCTCGCTATGGTCCTATACAATGAAAATAACAGGGCTCATCAATTTAGTGAATGAAGTGTTAAAAAAAGAGATCAAGACTATGGTGACGTGAGAACATATTTCGACATTCAAGGTCGGAAGGAGTACTGTCAAATTATACTTCGTCCAGTAATTCAGGAATATCATAGACCATTCCTCGTTCAATTTTAAAGTAAGCTGACTTTCAGTCCCTGATTATCAGCTCTCCGAAAAGACCTAGCTTTAATGCTAAAAAATAAAAGACTTTTTGGAGCGGTATCATAGTAATTTCCTTTGTGTATCCCGCCCCTACCGCTACTTCGGAGAATCGGATGTTTCCTGATTGGTTAGCGCTGCACTCGTTGGGTGGCGAGATACCGCAGAGCCGTTAACAAGCCCGAAATGTAAACGCGAGCACCGGGGTCGCATCTCGGCGCCGTAAATACGAACAGTTAGCAAAGTCGTTAGCGTTTACTCGCCGACAGACGTGTTGTGCAGCTACCGTCTATTTGTGAACTGCAGCAGGGGAGGCAATCCAAGTGCGCTTGGACAACTTTCCATTTCAAAGCAATGTCTCCGATGTGGTGGCTCCAATCATACGCCAGATTCGTATCAATACCCCATTCTTTTCTTAACCGCCTTCGACCGAGAGAGGTGGAGTAGTAGTTAACATACTGGACTTGCATTTGGGAGTTTGACGGTTCAAATCCGCATCCTACCATCCAGATGTAGGTTTTCCGTGATTTCCTTACATCTTTCCAGGCAAAAGCCGGGATGGCTCCACTCAAAGGGCATGGCCAATTTCCTTCCTCATCCTTGACACAAACCAAGCTTGAGCTCCGTCTGTAATGACCTCGATGTCGAAGCCACGTTAAACCCAATCTTCCTTCCTTTTTCAAGCACCTTCGCCGACCATCAGTGCGCAACCATTCGTTTACAACAAACCAACATACATGATGACCAGCAAACACGATGAAAAGTACTAATTTTTCACGGCAGTGTTCGCAGCTATTGTTGACTGTCAAGTGCGGTGGCATTCGTTGGAGATATGTGACATCGTCTTCAAATGACCGTAATGGTTACTCCTTTTCTTACAAAACAAATCCCCATTTATAGCGTCTTGGCACTAAGAGGGGGAAGAGTGGCGAGCCCAACTTCTCCGGCCGCCTTGAACTCCCGGGAAAGAGTTCCGGTACTCATTTGATAGCAGACCGACTGGTTCAGTGGCCGCCGTGGAGAGCTGGGAACGAAGAAGGTGGAGGACGCCTAAGCAGGACCGAAATCGGAACCTCTATTGCCGGCGTCCAGCGCTCTAACCCTCAAGACCACCGGTGCCACAAGAGATGGTAGCATCCGGATGAAATACAGAGGACGAGTAAAGAAGAGAAGAATAACTGTGGGGAAGATATTTTAAGAAAATGTTCTCTTTGCCATACTGTTTCACTATACTGACATAAGCAAGCTACTTCTACAGCCAGAAACCCGGTAGTGGATCGAGATGATATATCCAGAGGAACATCGTATTCCACTGCAGGCACGGAGTGCAATGCGACTCTTGAGCTGTAAAGTGTTTTTGGCGCTGATAACTTGAAGAATCTAGTTTCCTGGGACCTCCGAGATAACATAGCAGACAGGTGGCAATGAGTCGATACGGCAGACCGACGGCGAATCAGTTTCCGGCGAGCTGATTCCCTCTGCTCTTTTCCGGGACAACATTAGCTGCGCAGAAAGAAAAGTTGGAATTCAATAGAGGAAGGTGAAAAACGCACTTTGTGTATCTGTAGCTTTTTTTTCTTTTTTTCTCTCGTGAAGTATATCGCATCATCGAAGTCCAATTGTGTGGAGTCTATAAAATATCTGTCTACAACTGCCATAATTTCTTTGATGGGATCTTCCTTTTAGGTAAGAGAGGTGGGGAAACTCAGATGATGCCATGATGAACATGGTGATGTACAAACAGTTCGTTCTTTAGATCCCTCATTTTTGGCACTGGCAGAGCGAATTTGATGGTACTAAAAAATATATATAGGTTTTTACAATCCACGGTACTTTTCAGGTTTTTTTTCAATCCTGTTGGCCTTGAGTGTAATATTCACATGTTATTGTCCACCCCCTTGAAGATAGCCAAAATAATTTCCGTTTGTATCCCGGAAAACACTTGCAGTAGCCTTCCTCGCCAATAAATCGACTCGATGTTGAATGGTGAAGAATCGGAAGTTGCCAGCCACTGCCCTGACTGATGTTTCACTCATGGAGAATCCACATCTCATTCACAGTAAAAAAACATACGTACGAAATCAACTGAAATATTCATAAAACGGTCCATTGAGACTTCCTTGCATTACTTTCACGCAAAATATGGTTCAAATGGCTCTGAGCAATATGAGACTTAACATCTGAGGTCATCAGTCCCCTAGAACTTAGAACAACTTAAACCTAACTAAACTAAGGACATCACACACATCCATGCCCGAGGCAGGATTCGAACCTGCGACCGTAGCGGTCTCGTGGTTCCAGACTGAAGCGCCTAGAACCACTCGGCCACTCCGGCCGGCACTCTCATACAGTTCCATACGGTTTCAACAGATGTGAGCGCGTTTTGCAGTAATATTTCTCGTGGTTAAGTTTGTGATGTAAAAATAAGCGTACTATTTATTCTCAGATGCATGCTGGGCTCTTGACCTACTTACGTTACGCGAGCAAAAGTCTTCAAACATCACGCTCTCTCTGACGTCAGAGTATAAATCCGAGAGTTGTGAGTGAATCATCGAGATAACTGAGTGAGTATTAACAGGGCATGATCGTAGAGAACAGACGTTTGGGAATACATTAAACGAGGTTGCTCAGGATTTTTAAAGTAGCGTCTTCAGGATAAACCTAAATAATCACACTGACAATCCAGTGATATAAACTGATAGGAACCCCAAACATCTGAAGTGTACTGTCAATCTAATGTCATGATTCCCTTTTAAGCACAGTCATGTACAATTTTTCTAAGGGGATGTTTCACATGTTGATCTGTTTGGTGAAGGGTATGGGGCTGTGAGTCTGTCACAGACAATTCCTGTTCATGGATTCATGCTGAAGAGACACCGATGCCTCACCTCCATGACTTTTCGGGAATTTGCATCTTCTCACACATGTGCTTTGTGCAAATATACGATGCCATCTCATGTAACGGTCTACACTGGATCCAGCATGAAGTGTACTGTCAATCTAATGTCATGATTCCCTTTTAAGCACAGTCATGTACAATTTTTCTCAGGGGATGTTTCACATGTTGATTTGTTTGGTGAAGGGTATGGGGATGTGAGTCTGTCACAGCAATTCCTGTTCATGGATTCATGCTGAAGAGACACCGATGCCTCACCTCCATCACTTTTCGGGAATTTGCATCTTCTCACACATGTGCTTTGTGGAAATATACGATGCCATCTCATGTAACGGTCTACACTGGATCCAGCATATTTCTCGCGTCGACGACACATATTTAACAGGTATTTGTTTCCGGACATATGAACATAGGGGATTTCCTTCCGAGGTTGAACAGTAGTACGTCGTGTAGAAATACGTGACACCTATATCAAAACACCGTGCAGTCGCTATACAAACCTTCGTGATACATTATTAAGTCGGCTCTTGACACCGGGAATTTTCAATTTTTTTTTTTTTTTTTTGGTCAGCTAGACTGGACGACTCGATGTGACAGTTGTGTTCGCGGCAGGTCTCTTCGGTCCCTCCCCAACTAACTTGTCTTTTGCAATACAAACACCAGTCTTCGAAACGACATTAGGTGTCGCCACGTGGCAGCACACGCCCTTGGAGGGATTCGAATCCCCGACCTCCCGGTTGTCGCTTCCACCGCGTGGTGACGGCGGCAGGTCGGATCACTGCCGGGCGTCCTGTTACCAACTCTCTTATCTCTGCTCATTAAGGACTGGGTATCGTCTGGTGTGCGACATCATGTTTATTAAATTATCTGCAGTTGCTGCAAGTGATAAGTGTTTTATCGAGCGTGACGATGTGTAAAAGGTTGGCAAATTATCGCGCAGTTGAGAGAACCCAAACTGTGGAGTGGGGGCTCCTTCGTGGGAGGGAGGGAGGGAAGAAGGTGGTGGGGGCGGAGCTCTGTGGAAGAGAGGGGGGAGGGTGGGGCGTCAGGAAGTTCTTCATAGCATCACAAAACATATATGAAAAGCATAAAACTCGAACCAGAACTTTTCTATAGAACGAACATTAATTATTGTCAGTGTCATGGTGAAAAAGAAAAAGAAATTATGAAAGTGAAAACTTGTTTAATAATAATGGACACGACGATTTTTCGTGATCAGTGGTAGACGCACGTCCTACAAGTTGCTGTCAAATAACTTTTTTATAAATTTTTCGTGCCTGTGCATTTCTTGCAGGTCATTGAACTGGGTATTAACAGTACGAAGTGTGTATTTTTGGCAAAGAGGCAGTAGCAGAGAATCACCTAAAATCAGATTAACGACGCACCTACTGAATTAAATGCAAAGCTATCATCCTGAAAGGCCGGCCGGCTGTGGCCGAGCGGTTCTAGGCGCTACAGTCTGGAACCGCGAGACCGCTGCGGTCGCAGGTTCGAATCCTGCCTCGGGCATGGATGTTAGTGATGGCCTTAGGTTAGTTAGGTTTAAGTAGTTCTAAGTTCTAGGGGACTGATGACCTCAGAAGTTAAGTCCCATAGTGCTCAGAGCCATTTTTCATCCTGAAAGTAAGACCAGTGGTTTTCTTAATCCAAATCATTACCCGGCTTACAAGGAACCCCTTGAATGCGAGGTCGCGAAAGGCCAATGATGTTTACGCCATTCGACGCCCCACATATTGTCCACTCCGCCAACACCGTATTGTCTGCTAATGGCAACAGGGACGGGACTGGAGGTATCCGATGATGGGCAGCAAGAGACTACGGAGCGTAGCCGAACTGCGTACTCGGAGAGCAGCTCACAACGGTGCTACAGCGCTAGCGGTACTGATAAAAAGCAGAGCACTGGCAACGATAAAGAGAGCAAACATTGCATTATACCTACAACAACAGGTGCCGAAGTTCACATTTCGTCGGAAATGAACCCAAGGTATTTCGCGCAATGAGGAGGAAGTGGCAGATGAAATATTAGCTCAAAAATGGTTCAAATGGCTCTAATCACTATGGGACTTGAAACGTCCTCTTATAAAAATTATACAAGACTGTGCTTAAACTGACACACAATATTTTTAGCGCAACGCAATCTGACTTTCAATAATCCCTACAAAAGAATGGCCCTGACTTACAATAACCTATACGTTTCACAAATCACTTACCTCACAAAAATCTTCGTTACTCAAGCTACTGCAATACAGCGAGCGCCACTACTGCCAGCTAAATAAAAGATTCAAACTACGGAAGGCACTAACTACCGATAGGCATAGTTAGCAAATGAAAGATTTTAATAGAGAACAAACAAAGTATTTACCTCACTAGTCATGACACCAATTCTTACAAATTACAAAACTCCGCCATCTCTCTCCCCACGTCCATCACTGCTGGCGGCTCACCTCCAACTGCGCAACGCTACCCGCTGTTAGCATCCAGCTGCCGCTGCCCAACACTACAATCGCAGACAACAATGCAAACCAGCCACAGGCTGCACACGGCACAGCCAGTGATTTTTATACAGAGCGCTACGTGGCGGCGGTGTTACCAATAAAAAAACCTAAACAGCCTACTTACAGACTTAACATCTGAGGTCATCAGTTCCCTAGACTTAGAACTACTTAAAGCTGACGACGTCGCACACACACACACACACACACATCCATGCCCGAGGCAGGATTCGAACCTGCGACCGTAGCAGCAGCGCGGTTCCGGACTGAAGCGCCTAGAACCGCTCGGTCACAGTGGCCGGCGAAATATTAGCGTTTTTGCAAGACGAGTCAGTGGAATGTGTGGTGTTGTCTACGCTAGACTGTGCGGGCAGTGCACATGAGGGGTACAACGATGACGGTAAATACTGAACAAGTGAAAGTGACATTGAAACAGGTGTGCAGGCGTGTAGTTAATTATCCTTGTAGGACAGACACTCGCGAATCTGTCTCCAGTGAAACGTAGTAGAGGACAATCGTTGTCCAAGGGCCAGGTGCAACGGTAAGCAAATTACGTTCATGGAAGTTCATACGCAGCATGGCTAAAAAAAAAAAAGAAAACAGATTCCGAATAAATCCGCAGCAATATGACCATGTAGTGCATAAGAAAAACTGCGGATATTCAAGAGAGGACATGGCGCCCTTGTTACAAAAACTGGTGTTTTGTGTGCTCCACGAATTCTCGATACAATTTACAGGATCTACCTGACAGTGACCTACTATGTTATGCACATCAAACTGTACGCGACATAGATTACAGTGATTTCAAAGGAAGCAGTGCTTAGCTGCATAACGTCAAACGGTGGTACAGAATTCGAAGGCGTAAGATAGCGAAATGAACAACAAACTGCGGAGTCTTCCCGAAATTTTTTAGTTGAGATAAACAAACTTATCCCACACTCCAATAAGGAATTTGTTCTCAACACCAATCAATCGACATTTGAAGAGGAAATGCATATGAAAGGAACCCTGTATAACCGGCCGCGGTGGCCGTGCGGTTCTAGGCGCTTCAGTTCGGAACCGCATGACTGCTACAGTCGCAGGTTCTAATCCTGCCTCAGGCATGGATTTGTGTGATGTCCTTAGGTTAGTTAGTATTAAGTAGTTCTAAGTTCTAGGGGACTGATGACCTAAGATGTTAAGTCCCATAGTGCTCAGAGCCATTTGAACCATTCTGAACCCCGGAAAATAATGGGTACCGCAAGAGTTGTATCAAGGTCAACTAACATCCTCGCCTTAGTGCATCCGTATAAAACTATGCCGACTGTCAGTGTGGATGGTAAATCGGTTAGAAAGTTATTTATTGTGCTGCGAGAAGTTGTAGGTGCTCTGCCCCCTACGAATCTTTCTCGTGCGCTTGGGCTCGCAAGGGTACCAGGGAACGTTTACATCACAGCAAGCAAGAGTGGGAAAATGGACGTTAGAGAACTGCAACTGTGGTATGAGCACTGTTTTTGCCAATAGCTGGGCAAAATAACTTGCTTTTTCTTGATTCCTGGTCTGCGTATGAAAATCATACCCCTTTAGAGCAAACTATTCCTCCTGAAAAGTGTGTGACATAGTACTTCATACAACTTGGAACCCCTGGACAAACTCAACCTCTGAATGTTTGTTTTATATGCCTATGAAACATAGTATCATACGATATGTAGCTAAAGGACAGATTGTTTCACGATAAGCTCCATGGGCTACCTGCCATCACGTTCCATCAATTCTCATGACCCTGTTAAACTAATACGATTCTATATGCATTCTTTAATAGTGAAAATTTAGCTGAACGTCATGCACGGTGTGTAACTCCCGAGTTCGCGTTTGATGATTCGAACCTCGTGATCACTGTGGGGTGCAATTTTTCTTTCCGGATTCACGGTGAAAGTTAATGATTTGTTTTGAACATTTGTTGAATGTCGTCGACGTCAACTTTGTGAAGTTTAGTACGCACATCCCACAGAAGGTTGACCTCTGCACCTCCCGGACACTCGTTTCCTATCGCGCTCCTGATGCACTTGGTGAGTCATCATCACACTTTCAAATGAGACTTACTAAAATTGAATTCAAGAAGGTTCCTTATTAGACTTCAGTAAATCGACAAATGAAATTCTGGAACATATGAAAAGCTTACTAACCTTCTAACCGAGGTTGATTCTATGTATTGAAAGAAATAAAAGAAACAAGTTGAGCATCATAACAACACAATCAACAACCATAATACCCTAAAAACAAATTGACAATTGACTCTTTACTAGACTGCTGCCCTTGGGGGTTTCTGCGTTTATATAGGTTTTGATCTTTAATTTTGTATTGGACAAAAACAATAATACTTCACAATATGTAATACTTCTACTACATAAGCAAGAAAAAATAAAAATATAACATTCGGTTAAAATACTGTACCGTTTAATTGTAGGAAATGTTAACCATTGCTGGCAAACGTCAGTACATGGCACGACGTCAGGGTCATCAGTAAAAATTTTGTAGCTACCGGTGTTTCATATAACGTAAAATAAAATTTCATTTTTATGCTGTCGTGTTAATTATGTATTTTTACGATGGTATTCAGTTCAATCTGGCATTTGCAGCTTTTGGTTCATGTGATGTTCGTACATCAAGGGCAATTCTTTGACTTTATTTGAAACAAAAAACAAAATTTAGTTTTGGGGCATTCATGCTGGCGTGCCTTAACTCTACTTTTTCAATGTTGCACGAGTAGAGCTGACATTCGGCTGTATCATTATCTGCTATGAATGTATTGACGTGGTAATATCAGAAGCTAAGCCACTATCTGTGGCAAGTCATTGTTTGTCGGAATTGTTCAGAGATAATAACGGGTGTGTAAGGGATTTGAGCAACATACTGTGCACATTTCGTGGAGTGTTAATACGTAGTGGACGCATTCAGTTACCAACACACACACACACACACACACACACACACACACACACACACACACACATGCTTGAATGGTAATTTTTTGAAGGCCAATATCGAATCCTTTCCGTTTTTTACGAAACAGCGTCAGGTGGACGCTTCAGTGGTTCCCTTGTAATGGTCTGAAGGTCACTCTCGATTTGTAGGATTGTGGACTATCCTACTTTTCCTACATCTACATGGATACTGTGCAAATCACATTTAATTACCTGGCAGAGAGTTCGTCGAACCACCTTCACAATTTTCTATTATTCCAATCTCGTATGGCGCGTTGAAAGAATGAACACCTATATCTTTCCGTACGAGCTCTGATTTTCCTTATTTTATCGTGGTGATCGTTCCTTCCTATGGAGGTCGATGTCAACAAAATATTTTCGCATTCGGAGGAGAAAGTTGGTGATAGGAATTTCGTGAGAATATTCCGTCGCAACGAAAAACACCTTTCTTTTAATGATGTCCAGCCCAAATCCTTTATCATTTCTGTGACACTCTCTCCCATATTTCGTGATAATACAAAACGTTCTGCCTTTCTCTGAACTTTTTAGATGTACTCCGTCAGTCATATCCGGTAAGGATCCCACACTGCGCAGCAGTATTCTAAATGAGGACGGACAAGCGTGGTGTAGCTAGTGTCCTTAGTAGGTCTGTTACATTTTCTAAGTGTCCTGCCAATAAAACGCAGTCTTTGGTTAGCCCTCCCCACAACATTTGCTGTATGTCCCTTCCAATTTAAGTTGTTCGTAATTGTAATTTCTAGATATTTAGTTGAATTTACGGCTTTTAGATTAGACTGATGTATCGTGCAACTAAGTTTAACGAGTTCCTTTTAGCACTCATGAGGATGACCTCACACTTTTCGTTATTTAGGGTCAACTGCCACTTTTCGCACTATTCAGATACCTTTTCTGAATATTTTGTAGTTTTTTTATCTTCTGATCACTTTATTAGTCGATAAACAACAGCACCTCCAAACAACCAAAGACGGCTGCTCAGATTGTCTCCCAAATCGTTTATATAGATAAGGAACAGCAAAGGGCCTATATATACACTGTTCGACATGGGTTCTGTTTCTGATATTAAAGTATGTGCTTCTATACCAATTTACCGTGGGATATATATATATATATATATATATATATATATATATATATATATATATACAATTCATGGTAAACACAGAGCCGCTATAGAGAAGAACGGTATGTTTCCGCATCCAGTAGTGATAGAACGTGATAATTTCTTGTGCAACAGCTGGTGGGAAGAATCAGACATCATTAGGTTATCCCCCGCCACACCTATGTCATTAAGACCACCTGAAACATCTCATTAACTAGAACGGCGACAGCCGGTCGCTGCCTCGGCAGTAAAGCTTCACGCCTCCTAGGGGCAGGTGCATCGAGTTTACAACAGTGATGTTTGCAGCAGTTTGTGTCAGTCTTAACGAGTGAGTGTTTTGGCTGAAGAGTAACTGTCTGTCATATTTCCGAGCACGGTTGAATTTTTTAGTTCCTGTGTGTAAACTGATTGAGCGTGGTGCTGAAGGTAAAACGACTGCTTGTTTTTACACATCAGCGTTCCTCTAGTTCCCCACTATTAATTTATTACAGGTGTATTACCAAAGTGGTATTTATAAATTTGCAGAAATGCCACGTCGTTGTGGATGTCGATATAAGCCGGACAACTTCTGCTACATCTGTGGGAAGTTCACTTTTGCCAGAAATAGGAAGAAAATTTCTTCAGTCATAAAGAAAGCATACAAACATTAGGAGTAGAGGTAGGAGACCAAGATAAAGAATAGGCACTACATTTCTGTTGTGCTACACGTTACTGCAAACTAATTCAGTGGTGGAAAGGTAAAGAGAATGTGTGTTTTTTTGCTGTTCCCAACTGTGGAGGGAGCCTAAGGACCATGTTACTGATTGTTATTTCTGTCTAACAAAAATTCAGGGTTTTACAAACAAGAAGTCGAAGAGGCACATTGTTTACCCAGATCTGCCTTCAGCAAAAAAGCCAGCGCAGCATTCCGACAACCTTCCAGTACCTTCAAGAGCTCGAGGTCATATTCCGAGTGACTGTGAAATAAGTAGTACTGAAAAAATCACAGACGATGATTCTTTACATCACTGCACAAGTGAGTCATCGCCACATTTGTTAACACAGGCAGATTTAAATGATTTAGTACGTGATCTAGGACTAAGTAAACAAAAGGCGCAGCTGCTTGGTTCAAGATTACAAGAGTATAATCTACAGCACCAAAGTACTAAAATCAGTATGTTCAGGCACAGAGAACATGCCTTTATTTCTTATTTTTCAACTGACGAAGCACTGACATTTTGCAATGACGTTGCTGGCCTGATGAAAGTGCTGAACTTCACTTATATTTCACTGGAGTGGAGACTTTTCATAGATGCATCGAAAACAAGTCTGAAGGATGTTTTGCTCCATAACGGAAATAAAATACCCTCTGTTCCTGTAGCTTACGCTAGTTTGACAAAAGAGAACTACGAATTCGTACAAAGGATGCTAAATTCATTAAAATACGATTAACACAAATGGAAAATATGTTCAGATTGCAAGATAATTGCTATGGTGCTGGGAATGCATCAAGGCTACACAAAGTATGACTATTTTCTTTGCGAGTGGAATAGTCGCGACCGAAATCCTCACTACGTGAAAAAGAAATGGCCTAGGCGAAGATGGAAAGTTGGCGAAAAGAATGTACAACGCGAAAGTCTGGTAGCTCCTGAATATATACTACTTCCACCGCTTCACATCAAACTTGGCCTGATGAAACAATTCGTGAAGGCCATGGATCCAACAGGCTGTGGATTTGCATATCTAGCTACCAAGTTCCTCCGTCTTTCAGCTGCAAAAATAAAGGAAGGTGTATTTGTGAGCCCACAAATCAGAGAGCTGCAGAAAGATGCAAATGTTTAAGCATGTTTAACTGATAAAGAAAAAACCGCATGGGACTGTTTCAAGATGGTGTCGGAAAACTTCCTCGGAAGAAGAGGAGCTACTAATTACAAAGCAATGGTGAAGGATATGACCAAAGCATATCAGGATTTGGGGAGCAATATGTCTTTGAAGGTACATATGATGGACTCTCATCTGGACTACTTCACAGAGAGTTGTAGTGACGTATCGGATGAACATGGGGAAAGATTCCATAAAGACATTTCTACCATAGAAAGACGCTATGAAGGGAAGTGGGTACCTCCTATGTTAGCAGATTATTGCTGGAATATCATTCGAGAGAAGAAAGGTTCACAATACAAGAGAAAAAAGTGACGAGCATTACAAGGCAGTGGTTCATTGTTTGTCAATTTTCTGTAATTTATCATGTCAAATAAATGCTTCAAAGTGTATACACAAAGGTTAATGTGTTATATGTTAGATCCCACCATCCATTAATGTGATGAACTTATAACATCATAAAGATGTGCATTTGGTTGGCGAATTTCACCTCACGTTTGCTGCACTATATCAGAAACTGAAAAGAGAAATAAAATTGCGATTACTCACAAAATTTCCCCGACAGAAAAAAAATAAATTCAGCAGTCAAAATACAACTAGGATGAAAATATTTTTTTATCAGAAATAGAAAAAAAGTATTTTTTTTTTTTTTTTTTTTTTTTTTTTTTTTTTTTTTTTTTTTTTTTTTTTTGAACAGTGATATCCTATATCCTACGATATAGCAATATAGCAATGTCACCAACATCGCAACTTTGATCTCTGAACAGTCATTCACTTCTTTGATTCAGCCAGTGGATAGTAGTTTTCCATTACCTCGACGCCGGCCGTTGTGACCGAGCGGTTCTAGGCGCTTCAGTCCAGATCTGCGCTGCTGCTACGGTCGCAGGTTCGAATCCTGCTTCGGGCATGGATGTGTGTGATGTCCGTAGGTTAGTTACGTTTAAGTAGTTCTAAATTCTAGGGGACTGTTGACCTCAGATGTTAAGTCCGATAGTGCTTAGAGCCATTACCTCGAAAGATTGAAAAAACTGAATCTCATTTCTTCTTATTTGGTTTGAGCCGCAGTGTTACCTTTTTCAATCCTGTCACACAACTCTCTGTTGTAGTATTCTATCCGAAGACTGTTCTATGCTTTGAGAGAGTCTTCTTCCTGGAATAACTGCTACAGCCTACATCCATTTGAATCTGCTTACTGAACTCGTGTCTTGGCCTATCTCTGCAATTTTTAACACCTACATTTTCCACGAGTACTAAACTGAGATTCCTCGATATCTCAGAATGTATCCTATCAAATGATCACTTATTTTAGTCAAGTTATGCCACAAATTTCTTTTCCCCAAATTATTTTCGGGATTCCTTATTAGTTACGTGCTTAAACCACCTAATCTCCAGCATTTTTCTGTGGCCCCACGTTTCAATAACTCCTGTTCTCTTCTTGCCTGAACTGCTTCTCGTCCACGTTTCATTTCCACATAAATTTACACGCCAGGCAAATGTTTTCACAAAATATTTCCTAACACTTAAACTTACTGTGAGGTGACAAAAATCATGGGATACTTCCTAATATCGTGTCGGACTGCGCGGTGTAGTGCAGCAACTTCACGTGGTAGGGACTCAACAAGTCGCTGGAAGTTCCCTGCAGAAATACTGAGCCACAATGTCTCCTTAGCCCGCCATAGTTGCGAAAGTGGGAAAATGGACGTTAGAGATCTACAACTGTGTTGTGAGCACTTTTTTTCCAATACCTGGACAAAATAACTTGCTTTTTCTTGATTCCTGGCCTGCGTATAAAAATCATACTCCCTTAGAACAAACTATTCCTCCTGAAAAGTGTGTGCCGGTGCAGGATTTTGTGTACGAAATGACTTCTCCATTACGTCCATAAATGTTCGATGGGCTTCATGTCGGGCGATCTGGGTGGCCAAACAATTTGGTTGAATTTCCAGAAAGTTCTTCAAACCAATCGCCAACAACTGTAGTCCGGTGGCTTGGCGCATTGTCACCCATAAAAATGTCACAGTTGTTTGGGAACATGAAGTCCGTGGATGGCTCCAAATGGTGTCAAAGTAGCCGAATGTAACTATTTCGAGGATCCAATTCATTCCATGTAAACACAGCCCGCACCACCAGCTTACACAATGCCTTGTTGACAACGTGGGTCCAAGTGTAGTTGAACTGTAACGGACAGTGCCTTCAAACAGAAAATAAGATTAACATTAACAAAAGTAAAACAACAGTAAAGGATTGTAATAGAATTATATCAAGCGATGGTGAGGGGATTAGATTAGGAAATGAGACATTAAAAGCAGTTGATGAATTTTGATCTTTGGGCAGTAAAGTAAGTAATGGGGGCCAAAGAGGAGAGGATATAAAATATAGACTGGCAATGGCAAGAAAGTCATTTCCGAAGGAGAAAAATTTGTTAAATTCGAATATACTTTTATGTGACAAAATCCACGGAATGCGTATATACAGATAGCGGCGGTATTGCTTACACAAGGTATAAAACGCCAGTGCACTGACGAAGCTGTTATTCGTTCAAAGGTGAATCATGTTGAAAGGTTCCCGAAGTGATTTTGGCCACACGGTGGGAATTATGACTTTCGTCGCGGAATGATAGATAGAGTAGGCGCACGGGAAATTCCGTTTCGGAAATCGCTAGGAAATTTAGTTTTCCGAGATCCACAGAGTTCAGAATCTGCGGGGAATACCAAATTTCAGGCATTTCCTCTCAGCACGAAGTACGTAGTGGTCGATGAACCTTCACTTAATGATCGAGAGCAGCAGAGTTTGCGTAAAGCTGTCAATGCAAAGGGACAAGCAACGCTATGAAATAACCACACAAATAAGTGTAGGACGTACGACGAACATATCCGCTAGGACAGTGCTCCGATGTGTGGCGCGAGTGGGCTATAGCAGCAGACGAGTGCCTTTGCTAAAAGCACAACATGGCCTGGAGCGCACGTCCTGGACTCGTGCCCATATCGGCTGGAACCTAGACGACTGGAAAACTGTGGCCTGGTCAGATGTGTACCGATTTTAGTTGGTGAACGCTGATGGCAGGCTAAGAATGTGGCGCAGACCACACGAAGCCTTGGACCGAAGTTGTCAACAGGGCACTGTGCAAGCTGGTGGTGGCTCCATAATGGTGCGGGCTGTTTTTACATGGAATTGATTGGATCCTATGGTCCAACTGAACCGATCATTGACTGGAAATAGCTATGTTCGGCTACTTTGTCACCATTTTGAGCCATCCATGGACTTCACGTTCCCAAACAACTGTGAAATTTTTATGGGTGACGATGCACCAAGTCTCCGGACAACAATTGTTCGCGATTGGTTTGAAGAACTTTCTGGAAATTCACCGAAATGATTTGACCACCCAGATCTCCCGAGATCGAACATTTATGGACATAATCGAGAGGTCAGTTCGTACACAAAATCCTGCACCGGCGACGCTTTCGCAATTATGGAGGGCTGTGAATTTACTGGATCCTCTGGTCCTCCTGAGCCGATCATTGACTGGACATGGTTATGTTCTGCTACTTGGAAACCATTACGAGCCATTCACTGACTCGGTGTTCCCAAACAACGACGTAATTTTTGTAGAACACAATGTGCCATTTCAATTGGGCGCAGTTGTTAGCGATTGGTTTGAAGAAAGTTCCGGACAATTCGACGAAATGACTTGGCCACGCAGGTCGCCTGTCATGAATCCATCGAACTTTTATGGGATGCAATAGAGAGGTCAGTTCGTACACAAAATCCTGCACCGGAAACGCTTGCGCTGTTACGGACGGCGATAGAGTTAGCAAGCCTGAGTATTCCTGCAGAAGACTCCCAACGACTTCTTGTCGATTCCATGCCAGGTCGGGTTGTTGCACTACGCCGGGCTGAAGGAGGTCCTACTCGGAACTGGGGGGGGGGGGGGGGGGGTATCCCATGAGTTTTGTCATCTCATCGTATAGACTCAAGTACACATAAAACGGCGGATTCGTAAAAAAAAATGGTTGAAATGGCTCTGAGCACTATGGGACTTAACATATGAGGTCATCAGTCCCCTAGGACTGAGAACTATTTACAGCTAATTAACCATACGACATCACACACATCAATGCCCGAGGCAGGATTCGAACCTGCGACCGTAGCAGTCGCGCGGTTCCGGACTGAAGCGCCTAGAACCTCTCGGTCACCGCGGCCGGCTGATTCGTAAAAACCCGAGTGGACAATCACCATATACAAAATATTTCTAGCAAAGACAAAGCTCTTTACACGGCCAAGCAAGTAGATATCTCCGTAAAAAAGATCTGGGAAAGTATTACTAAAGGATAATTTACACATCACCAGTAATTAGTCCCGTTCAGGATGCTATAAAGCGTCTAAGCTATTACAGACTTTGTACAAGCACGTACATGTAAGTGGAGATTAGCTTTCTTTAGGATTTATTCCACAGTTCACCCGCAGAGATTTATTTGTGGCCCCCGGCATTAGCCGAGCGGTCTCAGGTGTTGCAATCATGGACTGTGCGGCTCGTCCCAGCGGAGGTCGAGTCCTCCCTCTGGCATGGGTGTGTGTGTCTGTGCTTAGCATAATTTAGGTTAAGTAGTGTGTAAGCTTAGGGACTGATGACCTTAGTCGTTAAGTCCCATAAGATTTCACACGCATTTCAACATTTTGAACATTTATTTGTGGCTACTTCAAATCTTGAATTACCTCAGTTTATTTGTGGCTTGCGAGAGATTTGAATTAACAAAATTTATTTATTTGAAAAAAAAATTAAACAACCATTTTGTTTGTGTTAGAGCATAGATGTGTTAACCAGCACAAGGTGAGTACGGAATGCAAAAGTTTATGAGAGCCATCTATGGATTTTAAACGTCCCGAATTGATAGTGGTCAAATGTTGTAAGGCAAAGAATGTAAAGTTCCGTGTTCTGGCGTTAGACGGGCCAGTCGCGTCCGACCGACCGCCGTGTCACCCTCTTCGAATGGTGTCATTGTACACGGTATGGAGGGGGACTGCCAAGGGGGAGGTTACCATGAGAAAAAGACTGAATAATCAACGAAAGGATAATGTTCTACGAGTCGGGGGGTTGAAAGTCAGAAGCTTGAACGTGGTAAGGAAACTAGAAAATCTGGAAAGGGAAATGCAAAGGCTCAGTCTAGATATAGTAGGGGTCAGTGAAGTGAAGTGGAAAGAAGACAAGGATTTCTGGTCAGATGAGTATCGGGTAATATCAACAGCAGCAGAAAATGGTATAACAGGTGTAGGATTCGTTATGAATAGGAAGGTAGGGCAGAGGGTGTGTTACTGTGAACAGTTCAGTGGCCGGGTTATTCTAATCAGAATCGACAGCAGACCAACACCGACAACGATAGTTCAGATATACATGCCGACGTCACAAGCTGAAGATGAACATATAGAGAAAGTATATGAGGATATTGAAAGGGTAATGCAGTATGTAAAGGGGGACGAAAATCTAATAGTCATGGGCGACTGGAACGCAGTTGTAGGGGAAGGAGTAGAAGAAAAGGTTACAGGAGAATATGGGCTTGGGACAAGGAATGAAAGAGGAGAAAGACTAATTGAGTTCTGTAACAAGTTTCAGCTAGTAATAGCGAATACCCTGTTCAAGACTCACAAGAGGGGGAGGTATACATGGAAAAGGCCGGGAGATACGGGAAGATTTCAATTAGATTACATCATGGTCAGACAGAGATTCCGAAATCAGATACTGGATTGTAAGGCGTACCCAGGAGCAGATATAGACTCAGATCACAATATAGTAGTGATGAAGAGTAGGCTGAAATTCAAGACATTAGTCAGGAAGAATCAATACGCAAAGAAGTGGGATACGGAAGTTCTAAGGAATGACGAGATACGTTTGAAGTTCTCTAACGCTATAGACACAGCAATAAGGAATAGCGCAGTAGGCAACACCGTTGAAGAGGAATGGACATCTCTAAAAGGGCCATCACAGAAGTTGGGAAGGAAAACATAGATACAAAGAAGGTAGCTGCGAAGAAACATTGGGTAACAGAAGAAATACTTCAGTTGATTGATGAAAGGAGGAAGTACAAACATGTTCCGGGAAAATCAGGAATACTGAACTACAAGTCGCTGAGAAATGAAATAAATAGGAAGTGCAGGGAAGCTAAGACGAAATGGCTGCAGCAAAAATGTGAAGACATCGAAAAAGGTATGATTGTCGGAAGGACAGACTCAGCATACAGGAAAGTCAAAACAACCTCTGGTGACATTAAAAGCAACGGTGGTAACATTAAGAGTGCAACGGGAATTCCACTATTAAATGCAGAGGGGAGAGCAGATAGGTGGAAAGAATACATTGAAAGCCTCTATGAGGGTGACGATTTGTCTGATTTGATAGAAGAAGAAACAGGAGTCGATTTAGAAGAGATAGGGGATCCAGTATTAGAATCGGAATTTAAAAGAGCTTTGGAGGACTTATGGTCAAATAAGGCAGAAGGGATAGATAACATTCCATCAGAATTTCTAAAATCATTAGGGGAAGTGGCAACAAAACGACTATTCACGTTGGTGTGTAGAATATATGAGTCTGGCGACATACCATCTGACTTTCTGAAAAGCATCATCCACACAATTCCGAAGACGGCAAGACCTGACAAGTGCGAGAATTATCGCACAATCAGCTTGACAGCTCATGCATCGAAGCTGCTTAGAAGAATAATATACAGAAGAACGGAAAAGAAAATTGAGAATGCGCTAGGTGACGATCAGTTTGGCTTTAGGAAAAGTAAAGGCACGAGAGAGGCAATTCTGACGTTACGGCTAATCATGGAAGCAAGGCTAAAGAAAAATCAAGACACGTTCATAGGATTTGTCGACCTGGAAAAAGCGTTCGACAATATAAAATGGTGCAAGCTGTTCAAGATTCTGAAAAAATTAGGGGTAAGCTATAGGGAGAGACGGGTCATATACAATATGTACAACAACCAGGAGGGAATAATAAGAGTGGACGATCAAGAACGAAGTGCTCGTATTAAGAAGGGAGTAAGACAAGGCTGTAGTCTTTCGCCCCCTACTCTTCAATCTGTACATCGAGGAAGCAATGATGGAAATAAAAGGAAGATTCAGGACTGGAATTATAATACAAGGTGAAAGGATATCAATGATACGATTCGCTGATGACATTGCTATCCTGAGTGAAACTGAAGAAGAATTAAATGGTCTGCTGAACGGAATGAACAGTCTAACGAGTACACAGTATGGTTTGAGAGTAAATCGGAGAAAGGCGAAGGTAATGAGAAGTAGTAGAAATGAGAAGAGCGCGAAACTTAACATCAGGATTGATGGTCACGAAGTCAATGAAGTTAAGGAATTCTGCTACCTAGGCAGTAAAATAAGCAATGACGGACGGAGCAAGGAAGACATCAAAAGCAGACTCGGTGTGGCAAAAAAGGCATTTCTGGCGAAGAGAAGTCTACTAATATCAAATACCGGCCTTAATTTGAGGAAGAAATTTGTGAGGATGTACGTCTGGAGTACAGCATTGTATGGTAGTGAAATATGGACTGTGGGAATACCGGAACAGAAGAGAATCGAAGCATTTGAGATGTAGTACTATAGACGAATGTTGAAAATTAGGTGGACTGATAAGGTAAGGAATGAGGAGGTTCTACGCAGAATCGGAGAGGAAAGGAATATGTGGAAAACACTGATAAGGAGAAGGGACAGGATGATAGGACATCTGCTAAGACATGAGGGAATGACTTCCATGGTACTAGAGGGAGCTGTAGAGGGCAAAAATTGTAGTGGAAGACAGAGATTGGAATACGTCAAGCAAATAATTGAGGACGAAGGCTGCAAGTGCTACTGTGAGATGAAGAGGTTAGCACAGGAAAGGAATTCGTGGCGGGCCGCATCAAACCAGTCAGTAGACTGATGACCAAAACGAAAAAAAAAAAAAAAACCAAATGGAGGGGCACGTGGTCGGCACACTGTTCTCGCAGTCTTTGTCGGCTTTCTCGACCTTGAAGCCGCTGCCACTCGGCCCAGCGGGTCCTCGGTTGGCCTCGCTATAGTGAATGCACCCCGCACCAGTCCTCCCAACGAGGAAGAACCCCTGACTGCACTGCGCATGGATCGCAGGTCCCCCACACGGCCATCAGCAGTGTTGACCATTCGGCCGCGCAGGCGGGCTCCCTGTACTGTACCGTATTGCATTTAAACTACAATCCTAATAATTATACAACAGCCAATTTCCTCGTATTGCCCGTTTTTGACTAGATGGCGTTGAACATGTGTTGCCTGACGTCTTTTTTTGCCGTTATATTGCTATTATCTATTTTAACTTAACGGGAGATACTTGGGCAGACTAAACAGACAACTTGGGGACGTTCATCCTTCCAGATAGTATACGCGCAGAGCGTTTGGAAATTATTTTAACTGAAGTGAACTGGTTGTTTATAAGAGAGAAAAATGTTGAGCAGGAGCAAAGTAAAGTATAAAATTGTCTCACACTGCAAAAAGAAAGGGTAAAATCGTACGTTATACCTCAGAAATATAGAATGAGGAACACACCTCCTAGCTGCAAGTTAGTCGTTTTATGGAACTGAAAAGTGAGTAGTGGTGAACCTCGACCGTTAGGAAGTACTACTAAGAGTCTGAACGATAAAGAATCCCTGATGATGATATGATGGTATGTCGGATAAAATATCTGAAAAGTAATTCATCGGGAGTATCCACTAAGGGACACCTTGGTACCTCATGTTTTTGAAATAAGAGGTTCTAGTAGGGAGTAAAATGTGTGGCGTAAGGTAGGTATGGAAGTTTATCGTATCGATTGCATCTCGACTACTGAGATTGATCATTTACTTAGAATCTGCAGGTTCAACAGGAAAATTATATTGATACAACACTGTAATTTATGAGGCTGGCTATAAAAAACGTTGCGCTCAATACTACTGGATTACTAGCAATTAACGTAAGGTAACACATGCCAGTCATTATTTAAATTATTTGTTTGGAAATATGAGCCACTATTTCTAATTAATTTGGCTTTTCGCTGAAGTTGGTCGTCATTATTGTTGATGACTCCCTGGAGATTGACAGCAAATAGAGATTTACTATTAAGCACTTAGCAGTAAGCAGTAGAAACCAACTAGTTAATAACGGAATGATGGATTTTATGTCAGCATTGGTCAGGTAAACAATGCGATGTCACTTCGTTCTCTGAACACGAAGTTTCGTCGTAAATGAAGAATAGTCGTATGTCATTAAAGACGTGAATTACCAACAACAAAATTTTTCACCTTTCTTGGCTTAAATGTGTCACTCGTCTTCTACGCTCCAAAGCTACCTTTTTCCAGATGATCTTTCTCACAAGTGTTGGGGTTAAGGGACACGATGTGACAACATGGTTGGTGGGAATGCTAACAGAATAGGAAAAAGTGCAACAGGAGACATTCTGCAAGTATTTCACAATGGTATTTGCACAACATGCGAGTGTTGTTTGTTGAAGGACATGATGTCGCTTAAAAGAGTGCACTTTCTGGAGGACGCTTACACAAAACGGACTGTACTTCATAGGTAGGTCCGGGACTTAACTTTTTAGCTGCAGTGGCGTGTCGAAGAGGCAAATAGCAGTAGCCGTTTTAAGTTTTACATTTAAATGAGGCTTGTCGGTTGGCAGGGGCGATTCTAGAAGTCGGTTAAGGGGGAGGGGGGCGAGGGATAATGGGGGGGGGGAGAGGATTTGGGGGAATGGAATATGGCTTCACAAAAGGAGATTTGGGGTCCTCTACGACAAAGTGGTAAACTTTGGTGTTGCTTAAAGTAGTTTTTGGGAACTGTTTTGGAGTTCAGGGTAAAAAATGTGTATTAATAAATAATAAGACGCCTATTTTAAGTCAAATGATATTTATTGGTTTAGGTAGTAAGGTACTTGCGCTCTTATTCTTTCGTTAAAATGTGAATGAAATACATAGCAACCTATATTGCTACATAATTGTTAAACAAATGATTCAATCTGTTGGAGTGTTATATTCGCTGATTTCTGAAGTAATTTTATCCAGTGTAATATGATACTCCATGGGGGAGGGGGCTATTGGCCCCATAGCAACCCCCCCCCCCCCCCCCCCCCCTTACCAGCGGCCCTGTCAGTTGGGATACAGCTGTAGCACATGTTTATACTCGCAGTAGGCAGCGGGGTGAGTTTTACGTTCTTGAATTAGATGGTCATTGTAGGTAAGGAAGCAACAGAATATCTTCCTCGTAAATTCAGCGCTAACATTGTTTGTTGCCCTGACTAACGACGTATTACATCTTTGACAAGAAAATTGTTCAACACAAATTATTTGTCAGCTCATTACTACATTACGAAACACGACCAGAATATAATGCTTTTACAAGGAAATTATGTGCCAAGATGTATAGTGCATTATAGTAAAGTTATTCTTCACTCATCACGATGGGTTAGTTGCTGTCTCAGTTCTTGACGCAGACTGAGGGTAGGATATGAAGACGTGCAGGGGGCAGAGTTGCACGTTTATGGGAGTGGAGTTGGTGCATGGTACACAACAACACGTTAGTGGTCCAGGAGTCACCAGTGGGTGTCCTTAACCTGTTTAGCGTTGAACTACAAAACCATGCTTTATACGGTATCGTAAGTTACTTGGAGCAAAGTGTGTGTAAATGAAATAACAGTGTGGAACAGGGGCTAACTGAACAAGACAGTGCAGTTGTTAAGACACTGACCTCGTTTTCGAGAGGCTGGAGTTTGTTTTGTCCGGTAACCCTGACGTAGGTTTGTCGTGGTTCTCCTAGATCATTTCAGGGAAGTGGTGGCGTGGTTCCTTCATCGAGGCCGTGGCCGACCACCTGTTCTGTATTCTGTGTGTATGTATATTTTTAGCTATTTATTTTCATCGTATTATGATAAAAAATCGTTGTGAGATGATCTCTGGATGAATAAATAAATAAATGACTAGAAAAGAATAAGCACCTAGTGCATTAATATTTGGCTTTCTGATGCTCTGTAAAGTCCATAATGAGATTTTCACTCCGCAGCTGAGTGTGCGCTGATATGAAAATTCCTGGCAGATTGAAACTGTGTGCCGGTCCGAGACTCGAACTCGGGACCTCTGCCTTTCGCGGGCAAGTGCTCTACCAGCTGAGCCACCCAAGCACGACTCACAGCTTTACTTCTGCCAGTGCCTCGTCTCCTACCTTCGAGTCTCGGTCCGGCGCACAGATTTAGTCTGCCATGAAGTTTCATATCACCGCACACTCCGCTGCAGAGTGAAAATCTCATTGTATATTTGTAATGTAGTTTGGATTTAATAAAATTGCCTCAGATATACAAATATTTCAACGAGTCACTTGAGGATTTACTACTCGCAGGAGAGCTTCTGTAAAGCTGTTAGGACGGGCCGCGAGTCGTGCTTGGGTAGCTGAGTTGGTAGAACACTTGCCCGCGAAAGGCATAGGTCCCGAGTTTGAGTCTCGGCCCGGCACACAGTTTTAATCTGCCAGGAAGTTTCGCTCTGTGAAGTGTCTGAAATTGTTGTAGTAGGTGGCTAAAAGATGAATGACGCATCCGGTCAACGTCCGAAAACAGATAAGCACGGAAACGGCTTGGTCACGCAGAGCTCCCCACTCAGGGCTCCACCAGAGGGCGTGGCCGTCCCCCACCACCACCAGCTCCACTGCGCCGGTACTGGGATCCCCGTGGCGTGAGCTCGGTTCTTGCTGATTCACTGGAGCGACTCGGCGCGGTGCAGAATCTGTTGTGTCACTTCATCAAAGAAGCGTGGCCGCTGACGTAAGGGAAGGACGCAGCAGAATTTCGTGACCTATAAATACCGGCCGCAGTGAGTAGCGAAAGCAGGAGTCGGATTCCACACAGTCGCGTTAAGGTCTGTCTGTATTACGTTTCGGTCCGACCGGTTCTACACCTCGTCGATCTGGACTCTGCCTCTTTCCAGTTAAAGAAGACATCGACTGGGGAATCGGAAGGTAACAACGTCACACCCTAAAAGAGGACCCAGTGCTGTCGTTTCAAGGTACGTATTTGCCACGTCAGCATTTGAGTACTCTAATGGCTTCCTGTGGAAAACGTATTCAGCTTGCAAATTCTTGACTTGTCTAAATTGTGATAATGTTGAATAAGTTAGAACCGATACGGGTATGCCGGCAGCTGTGGCCAAGCGGTTCTAGGCGTTTCAGTCCGGAACCGTGCTACTGCTACTGTCGCAGGTTCGAATCCTGCCTCTTGCATGGATGTGTGTTATGTCCTTAAGTTAGTTAGGTTTAAGTATTTCTAAGTCAAGGGGACTGATGACCTCAGATGTTAAGTCCCGTAGTGCTTGGAACCATTTGAATTTGATACGGGTATTTCGTTGAGCATGTAACTATCTCTAGTGTGCTTAGATAATCGTTGTTGTACTTACGTTACAACCTGAGGAAGTTTAAATTCCACCGAAAGAGGATTGGTGAAGCGACATTCAATAATAGCTTTCTTTCATATTATACAATGAAAATGAATGCTGTACTCTTTTCGTTCAAAATGGAATTCGTTGTTGTAGATTTTATAGACTTTGATGCCGGTCGAAGTGGCGGAGGGGCTCTAGACGCTTCGCGCGACCGCTACGGTCACAGGTTCGAATCTTGCTTCGGGCATGGATGTGTGTGATGTCCTTACGTTAGTTAGGTTTAAGTACTTCTAAGTTCTAGGGGACTGATGACTTCCGATGTTAAGTCCCATAGCGCTCAGAGCCATTTCAACCATTTATAGACTTTGATACTTTCGCTGGTAGTGAACGATGACGCTTAAACAGAACAAAATTAAAGTAATCTAAGTGATAATGTGAGCATCGTTTCCCAGATGTACTCCGTAAAATGTGTAAATGTCGTTTGCCATGGTTGGCTGGCATCTCCTGTGGTGTTCACTCCCTTTTCTAAAAAGGGTGTTGTTCATCCACGGGCATTAGCCCCTTTCTTTGCGAATATATAAGAGCTGTGTCCATTACTGATGCGCTCGTAGTGTAGTGTTATGTCTCTGTTGCATGACAATGAGGAGAGAAGGGAGATGGTGAAATACAGTGACATCAGACATTCTACTTTTCTCGAGTAGCACCAGGAGGCTTGCCAAGCTGAACGTCCCTATCAGGCGGCCGGATCACCATCAGTAGTGGGACACCTCATGAGGCACCGCGGAGAGATTTCGAATTTAATCCAGGACATCGGCATAAAGGCTGGTGATGTGTGGGATTTACGCCACGACCCCTCCTCCACTTACTGGCAGTGAAAATTCCGTCTACCTCCGGGATCAGAACTGGCTTATCTCCCAATGTCGGGTGTCAGACTGTGGGATGGAGCTCCATGCCTGTTGCACTCGGTCGGTCAATACAGGTACTGTTAATGCTGTTTGCGGATGGCGCTGGAGCTGCCGTACGATAATGTCCACATGTGCTCGACTGGAGAAAGATCTGGTGATCGAGCAGTACAAGGCAACATTTCGGCACTTTGTAGAGTACGTTGTGTTACAACAGCGCTAAGTGCGTGAAAGTTATCCAGTTGGAAAACTACGCCCTGGAATGCTGTTCTTGAATGTCAGCACAACACGCCGAATCACCAGGCTGTGCCGGGCAGAGTGGCCGAGCGGTTCTGGGCTCTACAGTTTGGAACCGCGCGACCGGTACAGTCGCAGGTTCGAATCCTGCTTCGGGCATCGATGTGTGTGATGCCCTTACGTTAGTTAGGTTTAAGTAGTTCTAAGTTCTAGGGGACTGATGACCTCAGTAGTTAAGTCTCATGGTGTTCAGAGCCATTTGTCGAGATGAGATGAGAACAGAAGTAGAGCCGGCCGTTGTGGCCGAGCGGTTCTAGGCGCTTCAGTCCGGGACTACGCTTCTGCTACAGTCACAGGTTCGAATCCGGCCGCGGGCATGGATGTGTGTGATGTCTTTAGGTTAGTTAGGTTTAAGTATTTCTAAGTCTAGGGGAGTGATAACCTCAGAAGTTAAGCCCCATAGTGCTAAGAGCCTATTGAGCCATTTGAACAGAAGAAGGGTGGGTAAGGAAATCGACCTGCCCTTCAGCTGCGAATCATTCAAATATCGACGTCGCGTGATTTACACAAACCACGAATGACCTAAATCAGCTGTGCCAGGGCGTGATTTGAACCGCTTTCATATTGTATACAAATTATGTGTGTTAACAACTCTGCAACCTGGCTAAACAACATCTTTCTCTTAACCGTGTCTGTGACTGTCCAGCGACACGAAATACCTTTCCTGACAGACGTTTTCTGCACTGAGAGTGACGATATTTCCTCTTCGCCTGCTCGTATTATTCTATAAGAACAATCTGTTTGACAGTGCATCAGCACAGTGAAACCCAGTGCGAATGAACCTGCTGTGACGCGTGTCGGGACAAGGGATTGTAAAGAGGCTTCGTAACGGCGGCGACCTTGTGGAGACGTGGGCGCCGTCGGTTGTGGACACGACCTTCACTCTGGTAACGGAGTGAGAGTTCGCTGAACCGGCAAACGCAGCCGGACCTTCTCAGCGTTTCCGGCAGCCCTGATGTTTTCTTAGACGACTCATCTGTTTTCCGCCGCATGGGAATAAAGTATATTTACGAGTTGCCGATCTACTAATAGTCAGTGCTCATCACAGAAATGTAGTGAGCTGAGAGGTCAGTTTCTGTTTGTCACAAGGTTGCTAGAGTGCTACCGCTACCAGCTGCTAGATCCAAGAACTCGGTCACATTCCGACTCCCCCTGTAAGTAGATGATGTATACATCTACGTCAGATATACATGCTGTTAGCCGCCATCTCTCTGTAACTGACCTAACATGAGCACTTTGTAATGAAATGAGCACATTTAAGGTATAAGAAAAGATACAAAACTTCCTGGCAGGTTAAAACTGTGTGCCGGACCGAGACTCGAACTCGGGACCTTTGTCTTTCGTGGACAAGTGCTCTACCAGCTGAGCTACCCAAGCACGTAGCGGAATTAAAGCTGCGAGGAATGGGCGTGAGTCGTTCTTGTGTAGCTCAGTAGGTAGAGCACATGCCCACGAAAGGCAAAGGTCGCGAGTTCGAGTCTCGGTCCGGCACAGAGTTTTAGTCTGGCAGGAAGTTTCATATCAGCGCACACTCCGCTGTAGACTGAAAATTTCATTCAAGGAAAGATTTTAAAGGCACAATACCCACCTTTATACAGTAGGTAATGTGTCGAAATAAGCGAAAAGTAACTTACGTAATACGATACAGAAACACTCGAGAATAAAAGGAAGTAGACTAAGTCATTTAGTAAAAGTAGTTTCTAGGGACAACGTTCAGGGTTATCCTTGTCACGTTTTATTTTTATGTTACCTCAAGCTTTCGACGACTTCCTCTGCTGTCATCGGCAAGAGTTGTCGTCGGGCCGAGTGATTCTTTCTATAGTTGGGCGAATTATGTCATGGAGACGTAACGAAGTCACGGAACTTCTGTTCGGTACCAGAGATTATTTTTAGTGTCAGCGATCCAGATTCCGTTAGACGATGGACGACCCAGGCTGTTTCCTGTAGCCTTTCGGTTAAAATCTTCGTGCCGTCTGCTCTCGATAACTACTTTAATGATAGAACGCCAGTTGGCAGATGCATGGAATATGATGTTCGTTTCAACAAACATCATAGTATGTTTATTTATGAAGCTGTAATCGGCAACGGCACATTAGTTAAAATCACGATATTTGATGTGTTTTGTACATAAAGTTTTGAAATTGTACGTATGGACTGACCAGTGTAACTGCTACATCATTCACAGCGGGTTTTACAAATTCCGGGAACTCGGAGATCACGGGTGTTGCAGAGTGCAGCATCTGTTTAGTTTTCTTGCGTGGTCGGAAAATTAATTGAATACATTGCCTTCCCAGAATATTATATCGCTCAATAAAAATGGTTTTTTAGATTACGTTTATCCAAACGGTACTGAAATGCCACTGAGAAATAGAATTATTACGTTCCATCTAGCGGTATCTGCATCGCTACTAAATTTATACCGTCATACACATCGATGCAATCTATGCAACGACACGGACTTTCCGTGACTTCGTGTCGTCCTCATTACATAATTCGTCCAATTAAATGAAGTGGCACAGGAATTACAAATAGTTCCCAAGAATGCTCGAGATTACGTACAAATCTGACGCGGCAAAAAATCCCTGAAGCATTTATCGAAAGTGAGCCATCATTTGAAAACCAAATGGTATAGATAATGTAAATAAATTTCTCGATAATCATTTGATGTACAAAACAGTAACTGCCTCCCTCCCCCTCCCACCCCCCCTCCATTCTTTAAATACTCCTACTCCACTTTATAAAACATCCGTTTCAACCTTCTCAATATTTACGTCATATATCTTCAAGTATGTGTCGTAGAATGATACAATTTTTGAAGCACATTCAGTGTTGTGGGTCGAAACTACTTTCAAAATACATTAGTTGGTTCAAATGGCTCTGAGCACTATGCGACTTAACTTCTGAGGTCATCAGTCGCCTAGAACTTAGAACTCATAAAACCTAACTAACCTAAGAACATCACACTCATCCATGCCCGAGGCAGGACTCGAACCTGTGACCGTAGCGGTCGCGCTGTTCCAGACTGAAGCGTCCTAGAAGCGCTCGGCCACAACGGCCGGCTAATACATTAGTAATAACGCTCACAGTAAAGAAGTAATAAATAAACTGATTTACTATGCGCGCAGCGAAAATGAAATAAGTAAACATTTTTACTGTTCATCATTTTCTGGGGGTGTCTCAACGAGAGAGAGGGTTTGAAAAAAGTGTGCGAAGGCGGCTAGAAGTCGTTAAGAGCTATCATTCTCAAATACTTTATTACGATCTGCATAATTTGGCCTCTCTGATTTACGCTGCCTCAGGACATACACACCGGTTGTAATATAAATACTGGATTTACTGTGTTAAACCTTTATCGTAAGATTTAACTTTGCAATGAGTAGACTGTGGCAGTATTAAATTTTCAATTTTGGTCAATAATGATCCGAAATACTGGACATGAGACTTTGTCGAACCTGAAAGGTTGCAACCTGCAATTAAGCCTAAGTAGCAATGTTACCCATTCAGTAATCATATCGCTATACATCGTGACAATGAACCCAGAATAATTAAACATGACACAATTTCTAGTTAGTCTCTCCAATAACAGCTGTTGATATAGGTGTTACCAACACTACCGTGAAATTGGTAGCCACATTTTGCTGTGGGCACTTATCCAGTTACTGCCACTCACCCAACCGAAAAACAAAGTTTCAGAGCCAGTAAAGTGACAGCAATGTTACACTTTTCTACTCCGCATATGGTCGTACACAAATAACTTTTAGTTAGTTCGGTTTCAGGTTTCAAACACTATTGTTGCACTTTCTGATAATCTACAAGGATATCAACAGTTTGTCGTATCCCACGACTTCCATGTCATACACTTAGCAATGGAACAGGCGTTATCGGAGCTTAAACCAACGGAATAACAACCTTTAATGGTAATTCGGTTGCAAAACTTGTAAAGTTAAAGTTCAGTACCGAATTACCGCAAGAATGTGCAGCAGAAGAACTTGCAGCTGTATTGCAAAAAAGCAACATTTTCTTTGCAGACGAGATGAGTTCGTGCCTGGCGTTTGCGTTGTTGCTGTTGGCGGCAGTGGGCGGCTGCTGGTCGGCGGACATCTTGTTCATCGCGCCGACGCCATCTGTCAGCCACGCGCTGCCCATCAACGCCGTGATCCGCGCTCTGCTGGCCAGGGGGCACCGCGTCACGCACATCACGCCGGACCCCATGCAGGTAAGGTGCCGGCAACAGCAATCTTGAATCCTGAGACTGGTTTGATGCAGCTCTCCACGCTACTCTATCCTGTGCAAGCTTCTTCATCTCCCAGTACCTACTGCAGCCTACATCGTTCTGAATCTGCTTAGTGCATTCATCTCTTGGCCTCCCTCTACAATTTTTACCCTCCACGCTGCCCTCTAATTGGTGACCCTTGATGCCTCAGAACATGTCCTACCAACCGATCCCTTCTTCTGGTCAAGTTGTGCCACAAACTCCTCTTCTACCCAATTCTATTCAAAACCTCCTCATCAGTTATGTGATCTACACATCTAATCTTCAGCATACTTCTGTAGCACCACGTTTCGAAAGCTTCTATTCTCTTCTTGTCCAAACTATTTATCGTGCATGTTTCACATCCACACATGGCTACACTCCATACAAATACTTTCGGAAACGACTTCCTGTCTTTTAAATCTATACTCGATGTTAACAAATTTCTCTTCTTCACAAACGCTTTTCTTGCCATTGCCAGTCTACATTTTATATCCTCTCTACTTCGAAAATCATCAGTTCTTTTGCTCCCCAAATAGCAAAACTCCTTTACTACTTAAAGTGTCTCATTTCCTAATCTAATTCCCTCAGCATCACCCGACTTAATTCGACTACATTCCATTATCCTCGTTTTGCTTTTGTTGATGTTCATCTTATACCCTCCTTTCAAGACACTGTCCATTCCGTTCAACTGCTCTTCCAAGTCCTTTGCTGTCTCTGACAGAATTACAATGTCATCAGCGAACCTCAAAGTTTTTATTTCTTCTCCATGGCTTTTAATACCTACCCCGAACTTTACTTTTGTTTCCTTTATTGCTTGCTCAATATACAGATTGAATAACATTGGGGATAGGGTACAATTCTGTTTCACTTCCTTCCCAACCACTGCTTCCCTTTCATACCCCTCGACTCTTATAACTACCATCAGCTTTCTGTACAAATTGTAAATAGCCTTTCACTCTCTGTACTTTACCCCTGTCACCTTCAGAATTTGAAAGAGAGTATTCCAGTCAACATTGTCAAAAGCTTTCTCTAAGTCTACAAATGCTAGAAACGTAGGTCTGCCCTTTCTTAATCTAGCTTCTAAGATAAGTCGTAGGGAAAGTATTGCCTCATGTGTTCCAACATTTCTACGGAATCCAAACTGATCTTCCCCGAGGTCGGCTTCTACCAGTTTTTCCATTCGTCTGTAAAGAATTCGTGTTAGTATTTTGCAGGTGTGACTTATTAAACTGATAGTTCGGTAATTTTCACATCTCTGTTAGCAAAACTAAAAGTAACCAATTTCTTTCTCCCTTAAAGTGTTATCTCCTTGTGGATTGTAATAGAAATAAAATAAGAAATATTAAGTTGTTGCATAACTCTGTAGCGTTTTTGTTATGCATATTGGTATTCCGGTTGCTACGGGTTTATTTATCTACTGTCATTTGCTATTTGTCTTTCGCTATTGATATTTGAGTTAATATATTGTTATTTTGTGATTAGGAAATAGTGAGTGGAGCTGTGGATTCTAGAAAATCAAGTGCCACGTGAAGAGATAAGAAAATTTCCGACATAGTCATCTGTCTGAATTTAGTAGTGTAGTGACAGCAGCGGACGCAGCCTGAAACATTTGCCCGATGTGTGGGTATCAGGCCTTTGGACGGAGCATGGCGAGAAAATGGCTTTCCTCGTTTTAAGGAGGACCTTTGGTCATTAGTGACTTCTCACTGTCAGAAAGAGCTTCGGGGTTTGGCCCAAATAGCTCTCAGCACTGTGGAATCTGAGGTCATCAGTCCCCTAGAACTTAGAACTACTTAAAGCTAACTAACCGAAGGACATCACACACATCCATGCCCGAGGCAGGATTCGAGCCTGCGACCGTAGCGGTCGCGCGGTTGCAGTCTGAAGCACCTAGAACGCCGGCACGGTAGCTCAGCGTGTTCGGTCAGACAGCTGATTGGCCTCTGTAATAAAAAGCTGAGTGGAAGAATCAACAAAATGAACTTGAATGGATGTCGTGTGACGTCCATACGTCTCCAACAACCAAACACAACGATCACCAAGGAACAAAATGAAAAAAAAAAAAAACTTCTCGGCCACAATGGCCGACCCTTCGGGGTTTTATGAAG